>NW_009186461.1:0-9097 GCF_000690835.1 Fulmarus glacialis
AATCCGCTTTTCGGACAACAGTGCTATCCTAAAAAGAAAGCTAGAAGTATGAGCAAAACCAAAGCTGGAGAAAGACAAGTCAGTGTGATAGGAGGCCAATATGACTAACTTATGGACTCTCTTACCTTGCTCAAACTCATTTACCTTAAACACATACTAAAGATACATATGGAAAGACAACATGAGAATACAGGAACAAAATCAGAAAAGCCAGGGTACATAATGACATTAAAGAAATCTTGTATCTCATTACATAATGAGATACAATATTACATAATTACATGATGAGGCACAAAAAATCCAATAATTCATTCTATACATACATTAATATTATGGGGTAGACCAAGGGCAGTATTGGTTTGTTTATCAGAAGAATGAAAAGACTATCAACAAATGATTGAGTGAAAGCTGAAATGCATAATGCCATTTTTTGTTTGTGTCCATCTTCATTGAAAAGGTAAGCTAGTCAGACTATCATAATTCATACTAGTAAAGCAGGAATAAGATTTTAGTTTTGACTAGGGAAATGCAGTTTAGAGAGTACTTCGGTCTCATCAGCTGGTTCTTTAAAATCCAAGATGAAGTTCAGCAGTTGATTTGGAAACATCTAATTTATCTTAAAAAACTGTTATCTTTGTGAACACATGGAGGACCTATAAGACTAAGAACAAAAAAAACGAGAAATAAACTGGCATTTAACATCTTTTAGATGAGGCTGGAAATGTTGCTGTAATGCAACATTAACAACTTGCTTTTACTCATGTGATTCCTAAGTAGGATAAACATGTTATTAAAAAATAAGTCTGTTATCTTCTCTTTTTTTTTTGTCCAAGAATAATTCAGGCCTGCATCCATTAGCATGGACGGAAGAGCTATTGTTTGACAGGAACTGAACTATTTTTCCGTACTATAGTATGTTAGGCTGTCACGTTTGAACAATGGAGTTGTTGCAAACCAACACTGAAGTTTCCTTGTCTGCTGCTTAACTTAAAAGTGGGTGGGAAGACAACAATGGGCTATTGATGGAAAAGATTAGAAATAGCTGTCCTTTTCTTTCCTTTGTTGTAGTCCTAATATGGGGTCATTCAGTAACCACTTTGAAGTTCTGCACAGTCATCCGGTCTCTTAGTACATTATCTTGAATACTAGAAACCTGAGATGCCTTTTCATATATGCAGTGCCAGGCTGGTAAGTGAAGGAGCCACCACTGCTTGCAAGGTAGAATTTTAGTGTAAGGCAAACAGCACAGGGTTAGCTGGGAATTAAAATAAAACTTAGTTTGGAGACTGTTCACACTTACTCTGGAGCTTCCCCTTTTCCTTGATTATACTGCAGCCAAATCTACCAATAACAATCATCTGAGAGGAGTTAGTAAGCACCTCTGCCTCATGTCTTGATTTTTAGCTTGAACGTGGGGAGTCATAACCTATCCATACAAATGGGTAGGAGAAAAGGAAATGCTTAAGGCCTCGCAGTGTTTCCCTAAAGAAAGCTCATCAGAAACCATTCACAGACGTAACAACTCCTTTATTGTGGAGCTAGAAATCGTGAGGGAGAATCAGAGCCACCATTGCAACCTGCATGTCACCATAGCAACTGCTATTAGGACAACTCAGATAGAAGCCCAGATTTTCTGTTCAATAATGAAAACTTGGTCTTCCAACAAAATGCTTTCCCCTAGCATGAATCTTTCTGCTCAGTAGAATAAGGGGGATGGAAATTAATCATGGAGAAGAAAAGAGGCACATAGAGAGAGGAGCAAGAAAAAGCAGAAAATAAGGTGGCAGAACCAAAAGATGCATGTCTTGTCATTGGTCCCTAAGAAAGCAATTTTTAAACTGTGTGTCTACGTGTCATTCCCATTCTATTACTCTAGGCTGCAGGACAATCAAATTTGAGCCATCTCTTCAACAGAGGCTGACTTTGTCATCTACAAATGTCATAGGTGCACACCGCAAGGAAGTAACTAGTGAAAATGGTGGGGGGACAAGTCAACCCCCCCATAACTCCATTACTGTAATAACTGCCCTTTCAATGTTACTCACTGCACTTAACCTGTTTATTAACTATCTGTGGTGGGTTGACCTTGGCTGGATGCCAGACTCCCACCAGCTGCTCTCATATTCCATCTCCTCAACAGGAAAGGGTAAAAAATAAGATGGAAGAGTTTGTGGGTTGTGATAAAGAGAGGGAATTCACTCACCAGTTACCATCACAGGCAAAAGAGGCTTGACTTAGAGAAATTAATTTAATTTATTGCCAAATAAAAATAGAGAAGGATGGTGAGAAAAAAAGACAAAAACTAAAATACTTTCCCCACACCTCTCCCCCTTCGTCTCAGGTTCAACTTCATTTCTTCATTCTCTGCTCTTCTATCTCCCCCACTGAGCGGCACAAGGAAAAGGGGAATGGAATCCTTAACAGCACCTCTCTGCTGCAACTTCCTCCTCACACTTTTCCCCTGATCCAGCATGGGTCTTCCACACTTCCTACCAGAAAACTTGCTCTAGTGTGGGCTCTCCACAGGCTGCAGCTTCCTTCACTGCTCTGGAGTGGGGTCCTCCACAGGCTGCCAGTGGATATCTGCTCCACCATGGTCCTCCATGGGCTGCAGGAGGACAACCTGCCTCACCATCATCTTCTCCATGGGCTCCAGGGGAATCTCTGTTCTGGTGCCTGGAACGCCTCCTTCACTGGCCTTGGTATCTGCAGGGCTGTTTCTCTCACATTTCTCTACTCACTCCTCTCTCTCACACAGCTGCACTGTTTTTACCCTTCCTTAAATGTTTTCCCATAGGTGCCATCAACTTGGCTGAGGGCTCAGCTGTGTCCTGCAGCGGGTCTGTTGGAGCCAGGTGAACCGTCTGGAACCATCTGGAACCAGCTGTATCTGTCAGAACGTGGCTCCAGCTTCTCCTCACAGAGGCCACCCCTGCAGCCCCCAGCTGCCAGCACCTTGCCAAGGACACCCAGTGCACCATCTCACCCATTTTGCATTAATTCCTGCATTCCTCACCTTAAAGGATAAATTCTGCTGAGGCACTGAATGAAATGATTTACGTAAAACTAGCTAGATAACATTTCCTGCATTTCTCTTGATTAAGAAGTGAATTATCTTATCAAGAAAGAGATATTAGGTTAGTCTGACATAGTAAAGTCTGACCTTTGATAAAAATAGTGTGTATTCTATACCATTTTCTATTTTGCTCCATGTCCTTGATTACTGTATCCTTCAAAAACTGTTGTAAGACCATGCATAGATCTGAATTCAGTCAGAGATCTGTAGTTGTCTATGCCTCTTTTTTCGCATTTTGTGAGTAACTGCCATGTTTGCTGTTTTGCAGTTCTTGGATACCTGCTCCAGAAGAGACAGATCCATAGCTGTTTTTCTTGTAATACCACAGGCTGGTTTTTTAGCAACCATTTTTTGGAATAGTGGTTATCTGCTCCTCTTTCTCTCTTTCCTGCCTCATTTCTTGAAGAGCAGAGCATAAATTATTTCCACCTCAGCTGTGGACATTTTTGTTTTCATATTTCCTACTTGGGGAATAGTTACTGTCATATCTTACCTTCTTAATGAAAATTGATATTAATTACTGAGCTTGTATTTAGGCCATATGCCAGTGTGGAGTGGTTCCACTTTTTTCCTTTGTTCTTTTTTTTCCTTCCCCACATGAAGAAAATAATAAAGACCTAGTTCGAATGGCTTTTGTCTGTATGTAGTTTCCTTGCTGTCAGACACTGTCTTCAACAACCTCTATTTCTTTGTACTATTGTTTTCAAAGAGATGATTTATCTAGGTAGCCCCTCTTTGCATACCAGTCCCCTTCCTTTCCTTAGGAGACAGGCTCCCATATTGAATATAGTTATGTGCTTCTTTACCTTCAAATCTCTTGAACTCTCCAGCTGAAGATTAAACTTTTCAGTGTAGTCATTCTCAAAAGATTATTTACTTAATTGATCAAAGTATTTCCTTTTACACACATTTACAGAAATAAGAATAACTAAACCTTATATATAACTCTATGTCTGTCTACCCTGTTACTTAAAATGAACTTAATCAGTTCAAGATGTCTTGATCTGAGAGTATTTCTTAAGCAGAGCTTTTGTAATTTTTTTTGCTAATTACTGGAATATATCCAAAATATCATCCAGGTGAGTATTTGGTGGAGAAATCCAACAGCTACCATTCCTGCAAGACTTCTGCAGTGGAGAGTGTATGCATTGCATAACATTTCCATTATTACTATTTTCTATCATCATTTAATACAGTCCTGAATCTCTAGTCTGAGGCTAGGAAACTGAAAGTGGTGGGGGATATGACTACTTTTATGAGTGCATTAAAGTAATGTGGCAAGGTTATATGGCTTAGGGTTAGGAGAAGTTTTCTAACCATCAGAGCAGTGAAATTCTAAAATTTTAAAATAGAAATTCTAAATTTAAAAATAGAACAAATGGGATCTTAAACTATCCCAATATAAAGATAATAAATTCATGTAAAAATGTAGGAAAAGGTAAGGAAGATGGTGGGACTAGAAATAAAATTTTGGAATTTATTTTTGTCAAATTTGATACATTTGGAGGCACTAAAAAGTATCTTGAAATACTTTAACAGATCTGAAACTACCCCTGATCACAATATGTGATTACTTGCATGCAATGAAGCTTGCATTTAGAATATTCTCTTTTTCTTTAAAAAAAATGTTATCAGGAATAAATCCTATAATTTTAATTATGAAAATGTTTGGATTTTATTCTATGTCTTTCATTTGTTGCAGCAATTCTCTTCTGTAAGATAATATTGACATTTGCTCTGTTAAATCTTTTCCTCATCCTCCAAATCTGACCATTTAGTAAAATAATTAAAGGAACGACTAAACTATTCTATAAAAAAAAGTGTGTCTGAGACAACAACTCTGCAACACTTTAGTAATCTTGTCCACAGGTATAGTAATCACAATGTACAGTGAAAAATTCCAGTGGGAAGTTTGTACTGACCTCCGCCCATCTAATAGAAATAGCTTAGTTTTTCTTGGTATGAGTCTGAGCCTATGACATGACTTAATATTATAGCAAGAAAAAATTAAAATTGGCAAAAGGGATTAAAGACCAAAAGGCTACTGGTTTTTCAAGTGAGGTGTCTCTTCAACTCCACATACCTATAGTAAATAAAACAAATTTGGATTTCTTAATTGTCTGTTTTTCTCCTGTGATATTTAAAAAGAAGAAAAAAAACCCAGCAACCCAAGAAGTGAAGGTAGAAACTCTAGGAGATAGATGGCCAATAGCAAAAAACCTAAAGAAGTTGAATTAAGCTATAAAATTGCAATAAAGCAAAGAAAAAACCAGGATCAGTCACAGAAGTAGGAAAGTGGGAAAAGATTAGTTGCAGGAAGAAACTTTAATAGCAAAGGTTATGATATTTTAAGCATATAAATGTCTCTCTAAAGGTGTAAAAGCCTTAACTTCTAAGTGGATACGATCTTTTAAGTTGAATTACAGTTATAACAAAGTTCTGTTTAAAATAATTATTTCTGAAATTGTCAATCCACAGAAAATGAATAACATTTTTTTTCCCTCTTCTAGTTAAACTAATTGTGAATGTGACCTACATCCTTATAGATTCATTATAAAGAGTTAAAGGATAAAACTGTGTGTGACTAAGTTTACCCTGCATTTCTCTTCCTGATAAAATTATATTTTTGCCATATTAAAGAAGGTTTTATGATCTTGCTGTTTTCTGACCATCACAGCTATAGTGTTAAAAGTGTATATCAATTTATCATAGTTTTCTTTTATTGTTATATGGAGATGACTCACCATTCATTCCTTACACATCAAACTTAAAGGGGGCCCACAGGAAAGATGGAGAAGGACTCTTTATCAGGGAGTCTAGTGATAGGACGAGGGGTAATGGTTTTAAACTGAAAGAGGGTAGATTTAGATTAGATATTAGGAAGAAATTCTTTACTGTGAGGGTGGCAAGACACTGGAACAGGTTGGCTGGAGGGGTTGTGGATGCCCCATCCCTGGAAGTGTTCAATGCCAGGCTGGATGATGCGTTTAACAACCTGATCTAGTGGAAGGTGTCCCTGACCATGGCAGGGGGGTTGGAACCAGGTGATCTTTAAGGTCCCTTCCAATCCAAACCATTCTATGATTCTATGATTCTAATCCCCTTCTCCTCCATCCTTTGTTCCCTCCCCCCAGGCACTTCATCCATCTTGCAATAATAGTAATAATAATAATCCATTCAGGTTTGAGTTTATCCATTAGGTTGGTAAGACAAAGCCCTTCATTTAAAGACTAGCTCTGTGAAGAAGAAAAGTAAACTGCCAATGTGTTACAGAACTACTGACAAATCTTCAGAAGAATAACAAGGGATTTACATCGAATTTAATGGGAGCTGTGAAAAGCAGTGCTCTTGCCTGCTTCACTCTTCAGTGGACAGCAATTTTCATTTATTTCTGTTTGCCTTAAGTTGTGAAATAGAGTTGAAAAGCAAAAGAACTGATTTAATTTCTGTAGCTCAGGAACTATCACAGTTGGTTGTTTTTTTTTTTAAGCTTTATTTTTTCAGTGCACATGAATATGAATGATTGAGGAGTCTTCATACAGGTGGATGTGCAAAATAAAGAAAATGTAAATGTCTGCATCAGACACGGATTTATAAAGACTGATTGAAATTGCTGTTGCATAAGCAAGTCATATTAACAGTTATTACTGTAGGGTCTCATTTGCGCTTTCTCTGTTCATAGGGAACATTTCTTGCTTGAATGGATCTGCTGCCTTGCTAAACCATTAACATTTGTCAGATGGTGAGACTAGACTACTAAAAACTTGCAGATGACATTCAGCCATAGCAAACCTTCTTCAGTTGTTGACAGTTTGTCTAATAAGTGTGTATACTGCTGACATTTAGACAAGAAAATGTTTGTGAAATGTGTATTCTTACAGAATGTAGCTGAAGCTGATCTTAAACTTTCCGAGGCTTGGGTTTTGGTGGGGTCTTTGTGTACATAGACATTCTTTGTAGTTTGCTTGCAAACTTTCACAAGCAGAAAGATTATGCTCTACCCAGTCCCTCAAAAATATAAAAAACGTTGATGTATATGTTAATTTTAAAACTGAATTTTCAGAAGAATATAATGAATTATTCATACTGAATGTTTTGCTTCATTTTCTATTTGCAAATTGTATTTGCAAAGATATTGTTCTAATCATATTATTCAGCTTTCTTCTCAATGTAATTTCTGCAAATAACTCCTTCTTGTAAGCACTTAATGC
The DNA here is from genome assembly GCF_000690835.1 of Fulmarus glacialis. Lineage (NCBI taxonomy): Eukaryota > Metazoa > Chordata > Aves > Procellariiformes > Procellariidae > Fulmarus > Fulmarus glacialis. The sequence continues at coordinate 7,288 of NW_009186461.1, forward strand.
GAAACTTTTTAGATATATGAAAGTTAAACCTGTTTGATTGGAAAGATTACACACATTTCTGTTTCCAGATTGGGATAGTTCTAAATCAAGAGTCTACAACATTTGTTTAAAATCGATTGTTTTTAAATACATTTCAGCTAGCAACTTCTTGCTTGCACTTTTGAGTGGAAACAAGTCTGCAAATAAATCAGGCTCACTTAAAAAGTGCAAATAATTAGGAGAAATATTTACTCAAAATTTGCACTGACATTTATTGCAAGCAAATATCTTCCACTTCAAAAATGAAATGGCAAATATTAGGAAGGATTTTGGATTTGAGGAAGGATTTTCAGACATTTAATTTTTCTCATGAGTAATTTTAGTAATTTCTATTGTTTTGTAAATTCCATAAGAACTCTTCCCTTAGACGCAATTTTTATAAATTACAGATTGTTGCAAAAAAGAGTAGCAATTTATTTTTCTCCACAAAAGTATGTTGATGTCCACATAAAGTAATTCATTATACAGTCAGATGCAGATTTATTAACTGGCAATGATCAAATATTGACTGATTAATTGTCTTGTCATTTTATCTCAAGATGCTTTGTAAATTGCTCTTGTGAAAGGTGTTTTTGAAATTCCACAGTAAATTTTTTAACGTTTCTTTACCGTTATGCTTAAAGCTTACTTAACTTTACAGAAACTTATTTTTTTCTTTGTAGCTTTTTTCCCTGAACTAATAATTCTAAACTTCAGCTTTATCTGGTTGTACGGGTATTCAACCAGTAATTGATCTTTTTTTTTTCCCCCTGTTTACTCAGCTAATTTTTTACTTTTACCAATTTATAGCTTGATTAACACAGAAATCCTGAAGCATAAGATAGGAAGCTGACTTAAAAATGTCAGTTTAACATTAAAGGCCCTTGTGAACTTCAGAAAAACAGAGTAATTCACAGAGAATTTCAGTTACACAGGTTTCTTAACAAAATTTTCAAATTTCTCTTCATGCTGTGTGAAATTCCTACTTTCCTCCTTCTATGCTAAACATCTTTGTCTCGGTGTAAAAAAAATCAGCAAATTACTTCAGGACTGAGTAATGTTTTAAGAAGAAAATTAATAAGTTAAAATAAATGCTATTTAATATGTGATTATTGGCCATGCAATCCTGGATACATTTTCTTAAATTCAATACAGCCTACTGTAGAAACAAATTGCTTGAAAGAAAATGTTAGAATCTGATTTTCTAATCGTGAGGTGACAAAGTGGATTTCAAGATTGTGTGTCATTGCCATGATATTTTGGCTTTTGGGCAGCTGCCGAGTAGGAACACAGTTAGGAAAGGACTGGAAATCAGGTATCTGAAACTGGACTGAAAGATTGCCTGAGGAATGGACAAACTGTCTGCATGGTGGCTGTCAGATACGCCACCCCCAAGGGTTAGGTCCACAACACAGTTAAGGAAAAACAAGGGAAAACCCTTCTGTGACCTAAAAAGGTAATTTTAGCTTCCAACTGCACAAATGTTTAATTTACCCTAAGGGTCTGTGATTTTATTGCAAATGAGTGTAGCCATTATGCATTATTGAATGAAGGAAGAGAATTTTGACTATTTTTGACTATATTAAGTGCAAGCAAGGAGCAACCTGCAAATGTAGATGCCTATCTCCTGTTTGAGTAACTGATGTGGTCTAGGTGGGAGCTGGGATGATATCTAAGATGATGGCTGGCAAAGGTCTTGCTGTTTTAAAAAAGTTTCATGTGCAGGTCTGGTTGTGGCTTTAGAAACTGTTTCGTAGTGTTGCGGTTTAACCTGGCAGGCAGCAAAATACCA
>NW_009186462.1:0-32216 GCF_000690835.1 Fulmarus glacialis
GAGGCGGGGAAGGGCCGCAAACCGCCTGCACTTCTGGACTTGCTGCTGCAGTGCTAAAGTACATCCGCTTGGGAGGGTTAAATCAGCTCAGGGCTCCGAAAAAAAATGGGCCTCCAGCCAGGTCTGGTGCCGTCTGTGTGTTGCTGCAGTATGTTTGACGACCTCTTTCTTGGAGACCTGCCCCTCTGCTCCCTCGGAGATTCATCCTTGCTGCAGCACCGTCCCTCTGCCCAAGCCCTGCGGGCCCCCCTGCCCCGCTTCCACCCTCCTCCCGCTCAGCTCCCTCTCGCCCTTGCTGCAGCCGCCGTGCCCCGACAGCAGCTCGGCTGGGAGAATTCTGCAAGTCACATCCACGAGTTATGAGCATTGAACGTGGGCTTCAGTTTCTCATCCGATGCCAGAGACAGGCTCAAGGTGATCAAGTGCAGCTGGAGAGAAATGAAACGCAATCTGTTTTCCAGTTACAGTTTTTTCCTCCTCTACGCTTGTGATGGAGGACTGACAAAAAACAGGGCCATGAAATTGAACAAACTCAGCAGTGCACGTGAGGGTGCTGCAGCTGCAATGAGTTTTACCCCAATGCCACAAATCCCAGCAAAGACAATAAACTTAAGCATTCATTCATACAACACCTAAGTCACTAAGCTGACATATTTAATGAGACAAACCACAGGACATAGTCCTCCAGCGGTGCAACTATGTTGTACCTACTACCCAGTGCAGAAACTGCTTCTCTGATACTATTTCTCTCCCTGTTGTTTTTTTTCTTGCTTACCTCACAAAGTCTTTTGGAATATCCAATGAATCCTCTCTGGATTGGGCTGGTCTATCAAGGGGAGGGGGTGACCCCAACATTCAGCTAAAACCTCTCTCATTGCCCTTTCTGGGTCTGGGCACCCCTCACCATGTGGGATGACTTTTGAGAGCACAACCTTACACTATAAATCCCAAAAGTTTTTACTGTAATGTACCTGATACACAAACCCCAGAGAACAATTGCCCTAATTCTGACTCAGCACTGCTAAGACCGATTACCGGTCTATTGGCTTCTGTCAGTGGCCACCATTACCAGAAGAGACAACATTAAAAGCAGGATTACCCCATTTATCTTTCGGCTGATGGGTTTATTTACTTCTTAGCCCATTTTTGTGGCCCAAATAATTGCCCTCATATTTATTCTAATGTGCCCAGTACCCCACTGTCTGCAAATACTGCTGTGGAACCACCCAACCCTGCTTATCTTTTTAAGTAGGATAAATGTAGGTCTGTGCAGACCAAGAAGGGCAGATAGAGATGCCAAGTGCCTAGAACATGTGGAAATGTGCCCATTTCATCCAGTTGTCTAAACAGGAGCCAAACACTTAGAAAAAAATCAGCTTCAAATTTTTGGCTAGCTACCCACCTTCAAGATCACAATATTCACAGATTCAGAACAAAATGCCCTGACAGCCTTGCAAAAAAACCCCCCCAAACTCAAAAAACAAGACCCTGCTAAAAGTTATTAAAAAAGCTATAGCAGCACTAATATGCACGGATTATGCAGCCATGTCTCAGAATAACTTGCAGTCATGATATAAAACAGAAGCCTGAAGGGACACACCCTCAGTTTTCCAGACAATCAAACAGTGGTTTCATCCAGACAGTCCACAGGTCATCTCTGCCCCACACCTCCCATGTGTACAGCCACAACGTCCCCTAACAAACATACAGCACACCAATAAAAGGCCAAAAGCCACAGCAACATTGGCATCATCTAAGGCCCTACCTCAGGGAACATATTGGCACAGACTCTCCTGGAAACGGACAATGCCCATGGTAAGAGGTGGTGCAAAAAGAAAACTCATCTCTGTAGGCAATGCCTTTCTAGCCACAAGTTGATTTTACTTACAGTGTGTGAATGAAACACACCAATCACGCATCCAGGGGTTTTTAATACCAGCAAGGAATCTTTCACATTGTTCCTAGACCCCAATGAGTTACTTCTGATACACCTTCAGGCTCTGCTCTAGTGCATTCCAGCTGGGTTCCCCAGCAAGGATGGGCTGACAAATGCTCAAATCCTGGCCCACCTCACTATTTACATGCTACCTAGGTTCATCTTCCTTCGTGTCCTGTCTCTCTGTGGACAGCTAAGACTGCGCATGTCCAAAGTTTTGCAAAACACCACAGAATGTAAAACTGAACAGAGATAACACACACACACACTTAACTGAGCCATTCTAGAACATATTCCATAGTATTTTCATTCCCATCAAACATCTTTCTAAACCTCAGGTTCTTAGAAAGTTTTTCTCCTAATCTCAGAATTGTAAGTCCTAGGATTGTCTGGCTTCTTGCTTTTTTGTAAGTTTTACAGCACCAATAAAATAGGTACTCTGATCTTCATTTTACAAATTAATACTGTAGCTTGGCTTATATACAGTAGCACTGTACAAATGTAAGTCTTTCTCAAAAGGTTAGCTTCATACAGTCTATGCTGACTACACAGTTTATAAGTGATATTCTGAAACTTGCTCTGTTCTGATTAAATGTTCCCTGAGTCCCTTTAAATCTGTATAAAATTCATTGATGGCCACAATAATTTTAGCTATTTCCCTTAGCTTCAGTGGTAATGCTGAGCCAGTCCTGCAGGCCTCGATTTTTAATTCAAGAAAAACTTCCACTGAGAAAACACCTCAGGATCTGGTCTGTAGTAATACTGATTTTTCTAGTGAAAGACAAAAATTGAAACACAGAAAAACATAATTTCAGTTTCAATTGAATTGAGGCTTAGGGGCTTTCTAGTTTTCTTTTTCCCAGAGTTTTGTTTTCCAGTAATTTCTTGAAATTTCATCTAACCGTCAAATTTTGAAACACCTTCAAAGCTCACTAAATAAAAATGTACCCAGTGGGTCTAGATCAATCCACATGAGCAAGAGCATCAGAATCCATCCCTGCAGCAAAAACAGCTGCTAAAATATACCAGGCCCAAATATCCATTTGCTGATAACCCCTGAAGTGATTGGATACTGTCTGTATGCAGTATCTATATACACAGGCCTATTGGGCTTTGCTGACATACAAGAATCGGACCACTTTAATCAGCTGGGTTAAATTAAATAGTACGAGTCCTTTAATGCAAGTACAAACATATGGGTGTAGCAAAGAATACACTGATTTTATCAAGTCCTGCAAAAGAAAATTAAGTATGTGTCAGGATAGTAATACATTGACATATATCTATGCTAGAGGTTGTTGTAATATAACTATTTTAGTATGAAAAGTCATCACATTCCTATGCAAGCCTTCCTTGAAACAGTTCTACATATAGATATGCCTGAATTAGTAGCAGTGTAATGCAGTGCCACAGAAATATTTCCGTACAGATATTTCTCTTGGGAGTGATACAATTATACACAGATATAGTTCTGTAGGTATTTAGGGCCTTGAAAGTTCATCCATTTCAAGTCACACCTATACAAAGAATGTTTTTATATAACATTGTAACTAGAATCACCTAAATTTGCTTGAGCAGCAATAAATCTGTGTTCAATTTGCTTCATTGCAGAACACCATGCAGAGTCCTTCCTCTGGCTATTTCTGAGTCTCACACAGCAAAAGGAGAGAGAAAGACGTATTAGAAAACAGGAAGGTGTGAAAGTACAACATGTTAACTGAAGAACTCAAAGGTATTTTGACATCTGAAAAGATGTTTTGCTTCTTTGTAAATCATTTCACCTTCAGTAAATCACATCCCTTAAACATGATATACAACGACTCAATATCATGATGAAGCTCCTTTCTCAACTGGTGGGAAGTCACCAGCTCCAAGGATCGGGTTCTAGATTTTTGCGTGTACTCTTGTCAGCATGTAGGTTTTTTAGCAACAATGAGATGACTTGCATACCATATAGATGCACACACAATTTCTGCCTACTGATAAAACAGTGTGCAAAAAAATACGGAGACAAGTCTAGAGAATCCATATAGTTTAGTCATTAACAAGCAGGTAAGCTGTGTCATTCTTTAGAAAAAACTAGATTTTCTCTGTGTGTCTGCTTGCATGTGGTGCCTACAATTTGTCTGCCTTACTTAGAATTAAATCAAGTCCAGAGGAAAGAAATATTCATTAGTCATAGGTCAGATTACATCAACCATAGTGGAAAACAATACCCGTAAACTGTAAGGGAGTGACTCAAATTTAAGGAGTTTCCTATATACAGGTTTTTTCCAGTGAGAGGGTGGACTGTAGCACCCTCTTCTAGCCCATGGGTACTCATGACATCTATGGAAAAAACATCTTGATAATTTCGAGGGATGCTCACACTACTTCTTCAGTCCAAGCCCATCTTTCAACTTCACTCTCTTGGGATTCCTGCATTCTTCTGCACCCTACTTACTTCAGTCATGCCCTGCCCCCCCACTCTTCTCTGAAGGAGCTTATGTACAGGATTGTTTCTGGTGACTTTCCATGTCTCTCAAGTACTATCTGATCAGGAAGATACTACCTAGAGATGACAAGGCAACATAAAGGCAGGAGTGAAAGGGATTCATACCCTACAGTGGCTCCCTGCCTGACAAGCCTCCATCAGTCTCAATTTAGCAATCTGAGCTCAGAGATCCCAAAATATGAGAGTAGGTTCTGCAGTCAGAACAGAGCCACTGAGCAACCCCTTAGAGCCCCGCAGTTGAACCAGATCTCTTTCAGTATATGGTCTCCATTTTCTGTATGGGATTTTCTGGGGACATGGGATTCTCCCTCTTCCTAAAAATACTGCAAAATGCCTCCCTGAGGTAATGTAAACTTCTTGTTTCTACACCCAAATTCTTTGCTCCTATGTTCAAGTCACCCTCCACACTTGAATTACTTGTTGACAAGTCATCTTTTCACATGCAACTTGCCTCTCCCTTGTTTGAAATAGGTAGGTATAGTGCCAAATTACTCAGTTGGGTTGGCTCTGTTATTTCCCGTCTTTATTTTCACATTGGTGTGAATCTAACTGGTGAGAATTTTTTTTTTTATCATAAACATCTGAAGTCAGACTATTTAAAACATTGCTGTTATGGGAACCAAGGCTGCTAAACAGCCAGGAAAAATCCTGTTTGTATTTAGGTCACAATTTCTGTGCAGTAGTGTACTTGCTGTTATTCTAGAAAATATCATGTAAAGAAAAAGGGGTGGTTGGTTGGGGTATGGAGAGGGATCTGTGTTGTAAACCTGAATTCAGACAAACCACATATAAGAAAGATACATAGAAAATACATTTCTTTGCTTCTCCTGGTCACCAGGGTACATTCAATTATTTCTCCCTTCTAGTCTAAAATTTAAGGATGGATATGTCTCTGACTCATTCTGCTTGTCTTCTGCTATATTTTTCTGATGACTTCAAAATCATGTCAGTAATTTATTGACCATGATGTCAGATACTGTGCCATTCTAAATGGAAGGACATTAACAACTTGGACATTGACAAAATAACTTTCACCTTTCTAAAGTCACCACAAAGCCTGTAAGTGCTACTTCTACTGCCAAATGTTTTCCTGAAGGTTTTGGTTAGTGTGTTTTCATTTATCACCATTGTCTCTCTTCAGAGCCACAGTCTTTGTCACTCTTCTATGCAGGCTGTAATCCTTCAGCTCAAGCCATCACTACTAAATTTCAGCTCAGTGAACTGGTTGTGAGATACACTCCAGTCAAACAAATCTCTTCCAGATGATTATAACTTCGTTTATTTCCCTAGCTCTGGCTACTGCCTCACTCCATGCTTCTTTTCACCTGTGTTGCATTCCCCTCTTTAGAGTTTGAGAACTTGAATAAAGTTACAAGGTAGCTGTCCCCCTCTTGAAACTGTATATGAATGTGTCAGAGCAGTTGCCCAGAAACTGAAGACTCAATTTCATTTTCTGCTTTAAGGGGTTCAGACTTCTTTCCTCATCTCCCTAGAAAGTGCTTTCATCATAAGCCACAGGATGTCCTCTACCTCCTTACTGAAACAAGGCAAAAACTGATGCCATTCTAGGTCAAAGAGAATAGTAACATAAGAAGAATCATCCTGTATCCTAATACCTGAGGTACTCACTTGGAAAGGAGGAGATGATGGTAGAAACCTGTTTTTGCTCCAAGAAATTTTATTAACTTTATACTAACCCACCTTGGGATATAATTCACAGTAGAATTAGTTCTAATGTTTTACAGCTTTTGTGTACTTCTTACACACACATCTGTGTTTGTGACAATAAACTACTTTCACAGCATGAGTCCCCCCATTTCATGCTCATAGTACCAGATCCTGATGACACGGTGTCATAGACAATGCATAACTAGCATCATTACATCTGCAATAGCTATGTCCTTTATCTTTTTATTAATACATAAATGTTGAACTCTATGGTTTTAGTTTCATTTTACTTATGTCACCTTTTTGCTATCCTATCCACATAATTTAATTATTAGTCATATAGTTCTTGACCTATCTTTTGGAGAGCCCCATTTATATCTGTACATGAAGCACTTCATACATATTATTCTCATGTTCAGGCATATTAGTATTTTGTTAACTTTACACCTCCTATGAGAAGATCTCAAATCTGAAGGGTCTATTTTCCATCTTTTTTTCTTGAAAGCCAGTTCTCCTGGAAGATTTTCTAACTCGTCCAACATCATGCATATACCTGCCAGTAAGCTGTATTTCTGAAGAACAGATACGTTCTGGCACAAATTGACTTCAAACATTGCTTTATCCTACTAAACAAGATTTTCTACTAGACTTGGATGGTCCTATCTGTCCAAGTCTCTGCTGATGACTCCTGAGCTCTCCTAACTGGACATCCAAGTTGGACTGACAGCTCTAAATCTACCAGTGTTGTCTTCCTGTTCCTTCTGGCTCTTAATCCCATCCTTTTCTTCTTTTCTTGTCTATCTACTCTTCCTCTTAAATATTTGTTCCATGTGTGTTTTTTTTTCTTTTCCTATTACTAGCCACAGCTTAACTTCAACTTTCCATCTTTTATTTATACTACCCTCCCCTTTTTTCATTTTGGTTTCTATTCCTTTCTCCATCTTGTCTCCTTCCATTGAATAGTCTCCTCTTTCCTTTCCATCTTCTACCTCTAGCTTATTCATTTATTATCTACTCCATTTTCCATCAGTCCTCCTACCTCTTTCCTTTTTTGTGGGTCATCCACTCACTTCCTCTCTTTATGTTGATTTCCTATATTTATTTCCCCTCAATGTCCTAGAGCTCTTGTGTTTGTCCTTCTGGATATAGAAGAAATTTACTGTGTTCCAAAATGATGCTGATAAGGGATGCTGATGTCTCCCTTTCCCTTCATTTTTGTCTACACAACTCAGGTAAATTAGGAAGCTAAGCACCATAAAGTGGCACAAAACCAATGGAAACAGAGACCTAGGTACAAAAATAGATAGCGAGAATCAAAAGTACAGGCAAGGAGTAATATGAGGAACAGTCACCTTCTTCACTGCTGAGAAAGACTGACAGCATTTTCTTTAGAGCCTGTCAGGGCCTCTCTTTAACAGGCAAAAGAGGTCAGGTTTGCATTATAAAAGACTGTACAAAGACCAAGTACTGTGTATTCACTCTCTTGAAAACATACACTGGGTTACATCTGTTAACTTTATTTCTGCTCCCCGCTTACTCCTAAGTGCCTCTTAGAAGTTAACCACCTAAATCTGAAACTGCCTAGTTTGGATCTGAAAAGGAGCTGGCAATCACGTAGGTTTGTTATCACATTGTTTTAATGATGACCTAAGTTTGCCTTTGAGCATGTTAGAAGCATTGACTGTCAATGCCCTAACTATGACCTGTACATCTTGTGCTAGATCAGATTTTGCTTTTGGAAGGTTGGTGCTTTCTCCTCCTTCATTTGCACTTTTCTTTCTTGCTCTACTGCTTACCTAATGACTTTTCCAGGTTTGTTGCATTTCCTAATAGCGTCTCTGTGAATTCTCTTAATCCGTGAAAGTACATCAAGTTAGAAAATGATAAATTCAAGACATAAAAGCATATCTTAAGCTTTCATTTGAATGCTTAATTTATTGAGCCCCATATCTGGGCAATCATATTCAATTCAGAGCCACAAAACTGCACAAAAAGACAGTGTGAAGATCTCCTTTCCTCAGCAGAGCTGCCCTGCTAAGGTACTAACAGGATTACTGAATGGTTAACTCATGCTTTTGTTATTCAAAGATTCTTTCACTGCAACTTTCTTTTACAAGCCTGCCTAATCCATCCTTAACACGTCTTCAAGTTACCTAAAATGTTGCAGACCTTCTGCTGACTAAATAAAAAAAATAAAAAACAAGAAAAAAGAAAAAAAGAAAAACCAGACTCACCTGTCTCACACCTGCTGCGACTCTGCTTCCTGGTATTTTCAAAAAACATATACCACCAGCTGAAGCATGCATTAATCTGTCACACTAGGCTGGCTAATACCAAGTGCATTTTCTCAGCAAAGCAGACCTACGTGCACCTTCAGTCCCATGTGACATCTTAAACGTGACTTCAGTGTTTTGTGTTCATTCCCTATACAGGAATGCATTCCAATATACATTCAACATACTGCCTGCAGCCACTCCAGACAGCCCAAGACACAAGTAGAAGTCTAAGATGCACAATGTGGAGATGGATGGATCATCCAATGGTTACGACTAAGCAGTCTTTGGGTCGCTCTAAATTTCTTCCAGCAGCTGAGAGTCACAGTTCTGTCCTTTCTTCCTCCCTGGCACATGTCCACTCCAAAGCTATATGGGAGGTTAGCACTGAGATACAAGTGTCTGTTCCAAACCACCATGATATTCTTACACAGCAGCAAGCTACAACTTGCTCCTGAAGTTAAATATGTAAAGCAGCACAGAAATGATGGACACATTTTCTCAATCTAAAATCAGACCCAAAATGCTACTGTACTGAGTTGTACAGAGCTGCCCTAAATGTCATCTATTTCTCGAATTAATAGACCAAATTATACTTAATCAGAGTTAAAAGTGTAGAGATTACTTTCCTTTTCGCGGTTATATTTTAGGATTAACTACTTAATTGCTGTTTTCTTGATGTTGGAAAAAGTCAATGTCAAATTTGCCAGGAAATTAAATCATTAGAACTATGCTTTTTAAAACATAGAAGTGAGGCAAATCATCACCTCTACCTCCATCTGTCGCACTCAGACACAATTCTCATGCTTTCTGCAGCCAGAGGCTCAGCCACCGCTATGGTACTGTCTCCAAGCCAGAGTAGGCAGAACTGTCTAGATATCATGGAAGTTCCTTGCTGCAGAATGGATCAGCAACCAAAGGAACAATGAAGGTGTTGCTCTGGGCTTGCAGAGTTCACCACAACAAACACAGGGTGGGTACAGCTTGTATTCAGCACACCTGCTATGACAGAAGAGCCAGATACGGTGTGGAGTGAATCTCTGCACATCTGGTTCCAGCCTTTCACAGCATTCTCAGGGTTAGTCATTGTTTAGACTTGCGATTCTCTATATGGTGGGAAGGAACAAACTTCACCTCAAGAACAAATGATTGAGGAAAATCTCCATCACAGAAACTACGCACCTTTTAGCAGAAATGGGAAAGACTTTGCTCGGCAACATGGCCAAATACCTAACAACCCTCTACTCTTACCACCCTTGTGGTTGCGCTTTCAGCTGCAGGTCTTCGCCTACAGTTCTGATACATGTACCATGATCTCAAGTACACAGACAGAAAATGAAAACCCTTCAACTATTTTAAAGAGCAGCTGAGAGTTATAAAAGAGGCAGGAGTGGATTAGAGCACAAGCCCCATAAAAGATACTAAGTTTGTGATTTTTTTATGAGACCAGTATGCTGCTCCATAGCTTTCTATATTTCATGTGTCTGCACAGGAATGGCTGAGCAGGAAAAGTAGGGCAGGAAAATATTTTGTTTTGTCTGATAATTCTCAGCAGGCATTTCTGAGCTTAGAAGATTTTTTACCTCAAATCCTATTAAAAAAAAAATCCATCTAGCCAAACTGTGCTGTGCTTGGACTATTTTTAACCTATAACCACATATATGATGGGCAAAATGTTAATACTGCAGATTCTGCTGATATTATCTGACTTCAGAAGAAGTCCCATTGATTTTCTTACCCAGCAGAACCAGGAACAGCATTTGACCCTGACTTACACGCTCTGCCAATTATTTTGTTTTATATTTGTGTTTCTCTTCAGGGTCCTGGTACACAGTGGGATCCCACACCCTCCTTGCCCCCCTTCTTGCCCCCCCAACTCTCTCCTAAATAGAGGTGCAAAAGCTTGTTCTTTTTTCTCTCTTGATTTGTAATCTATGTTCCAGCCATTTTATGCCCTTTACTGTACTTCTACAATCTCAGTCGTATTTTCCCTTTAATAAGGTTGTCAGAACAGCACAGAGAATTGGATTCTAACTGTGCACTTACAAGTAGTGTCTGATAATGTGCCAAAAGATTGTCTGCCAATAATTCTATGCAAAAAAAAAAGCAACAATTTTGCTTTCTCACTTCTTGTGAATACTTTATCAATAGCTTGAGTTCATTACCCATAACTAATCTGAATTTTTCCTTTCTGTAATCTATGGTGTTTTACTTTTTCCCATTTATTATCTTTCCTTTTACATGTAGAGATCTGCAAAAAACCCCATACTTAGATTAGTATGAAGGAATTATGGATATAAGTGTGTGCACATGTGAAATCACACAAAGAAAATACAAAGTAATGATTAACAGGAAAAGTATGCATTAATGGCTACAGAGCACCCTATATGGGGAGTTAATCCAAATGAATGAAGAGGAACAAAATGACCTAAAATAAAGTGTCAAGAAGATGGAGAACTGGAGCCTTAAAATGCACAGCTGAGGAATACAAGAGAACTGTGAAATTAAAGAATTTTACCTAAGACTTATAAAGGGGTGAGACAAAATAATGATGTGAAAGATCCCAAACAGCACCCATTCCTAAAGGGAATCAATGGCAAGTCCCAGATCAGTCTACTGTCACCAATGAATGAGAACCTATAAGCCATGATAACCAGTGTCCCTTGTCTTCTGCATTGCACACAAGTGATGGTGACCAGTGACCATCAGGCACATGAGCTGATGCTTGTGGGTATGTGGGTATGGGTGAGCAAAATCTATAAGAGAATGAGTGAGAGTGGGAATCTTTAGAGATTTTGCAGAAGAAAATCACTTTTCCCTTCCACAAGATCTTGCATTCGGTTCTGTTATACTAATTTCCTACATACCAATTCCAGATTCTTCTGTGTGAGACAGTATTTGTACACGAAGTCGGATCCTGAGAGGGTAAAGGTTCAGTCAGAAAGGATGAGATATAGAATAGCCAGAAGATGCTGTGAGGAACCAAGAAAAAACAAAACCAGACAACACTATGTGTAGGGCCCAGAGAAGAACAAGCAACAATAACTTTTGCAACCTAGAGAGACTTTAAGAAAGGGTTGAGGGCACAGCCGTATTAACTCTCTGCTCCAGGTCCACTTCCCCACCTACACACAGACATCAGCACCAGCTCCTGCATCCTTCAAGTTTACCTCTGATTTACAGCACATAAAAGCATCTGAGAGTACTTGGGAGGGGAAGCAAAGAAAAGGGGAGATACAACGTATGTGGTGAGGCAGATTATGACCAGAAGCCAAGAGGAAGGACTGAGAAGCAATGGCTCTCATGCAGTAACAAGGAGAAAAAAGTGCCCTGGAGCTAAGTTAGGGCTTTTGAAAATGGGGCAAGACAAAAGAGAGATGGTGACAGAAGCAGTTGATCATGCCATAAAAGCAGGAAGTCAGGAGAACTGGGTTCTGTTCACTGTTACATCAAGGGCTTCATGATTTTTGTCAAGTATCTTAATTGGTTCCTAAGATGTCAGCAATATCTGGGCTCAAATGGCCACTGCAAGGTTTAAAGCACTACTTACTACAAAGGATGCTTAGTTATTCTCAAGGAAGAAGGTACATACACATATGTATAATTTATTATTTGTAATGGGTGCTGAAGGGAGAGAAGTATTTGGCTTTTTTTAAGTATACATTAAGCAACTCTGTTTTGAAACTTCTCTTCAGAATTCTTAAAACCTCAGTGACACGAAATATTTATGTTTTGAATTTAGTAAGAGTTCAATATTTCTTTCCTTTCCAAGAGTTCTCACTGAATAGGTCAGAGTGGTTGACCTAACACAACATTCTTTTAAAAGCTAGACTATAACCAGTGTTTAGCGCTAGTTAGTACTATAGTATTAATGCAGATTTACCTTATGCATTTTGCATGGATCATACACATGCCAAACTCATTCTTCGGTACTGAGGGAAACCCACATTGTATGTACCAGTTCCTGCAATGGCAGGTAATGGTTCTGTGATGCAGATGGCAGGGTATCCTGCCTGGTCCTCAGCTGCTCTTCCAGAAGGGCACCGATCTCCCACAGGTCATATTTGCCAACCTGGTATACTTCAAATGACACTAGACTTCTAGCTTTCAACAACTCTGCTGAGCTCAGTGTATTTCTTCCATCCTTGAACAGAGAAACCACAGCAGGACATGTGAGACTCTGAGTGATAAGCAGTGACGATGATATCAAATGTACCCACTGAAATCAATCCTTGCACTAATCAAAACATTGTCCTCCACAACCAGATAGACCTGCAATGTCTCAGTGTGATTCTTCTCATTTAATATTCTTTTTAAACTGTCATTTTTGGAGACAGATTTCAGGATTGAGCATTTGGAATGCAAACTATTACTGGCCACATGGTTAGGAAAAAACTAAAATAATATCCAGCAGCAGCACCAGTGTTCCTCCTGGGTTTCTTTATCACCTGAACAGTGGTTGAAGGCACAAAGTTTAGAGGCCTTCAAGTCCAGTCCACTGAGAAGGCGGCCGTATGTCCCTAAACCATTACCACAGTAATGGCATGTCTGTGGAAACAGAGCCAGTCTCCAGCCAACAAAGTCAAGGTTTGTGAGATCAAAAAAGTCAGCCTGGTTCTGTGTCCTGGAAAGGACACAGTAGGAACAGGAAACTGGGTCTGGTCCCTCTCTCCAGGTTTTATATATTTTAAATCAGAGTACAATCTGAAAACATTTCTGGGAGTTGGATCTCAGGAGAAGGTGAGGAAAGAGGGACAAGCATTGGTGAGGACAAAATGAAAGCAGAAAGAGCAAAAAGAGGTTTGGAAAGACAGGGAGGCACAACCCAATCAGTATTCCTATCCTTTGGGTATTTAGTCCTGAAACCATGAACACCATAGTTATCTTCTTGTTGCACATACACTGGGAGCAACCTTGACATTCTATTTTCACCAAAGAATTTCAGTTCTTTTTTAGTCCTTTGTTCAAGAATTCTGGCACATAAAACCACCCACAATAGGAACTCTGCCAAATATTAATATTGCTGAGTTATCTTCTGGTTTTTATACTGCTGCAATACAACAGCCTTTACACTTTTCAGTCTTGCTAGAATCTCTCTGAAACAAAGCATCTTCACTCCACGTAAAAGCATGGAAAGAAAGAAGCTATTAGATTTCTGAGCTAGCAAACATTTTATCTATTATCTTCCATTGTGATACTTCTGTTTAATTGCTATACTGTTGCATCATGCAATGACTTAGCTAAGCTCTGTTTATTTATTCTCATCTTTGATACTTCTGATTTGTTCACTTCTCTGTTCTTAGTTTCTTACACTCCTTTAATATGTTTTTAGTGATACTGTGAAACTAGTCCCCCACATGAAGCTTTATACAGCCTATTTGTTTAAGAAGTAATGTCACATTTTCTACTGATGAATTTCCACTATGTGGTAACTGACCCTCAAGACTTACAAGCCTCTAAAGTTTTGAGCCAAATTTCTTCCTAAGATAGATTAAAAAAACCCAATTGTCCTTGTCCAGCCAAAACACATGTCCAGTCATTGGAAGACACAAATAGAGGACAATGGTGTAGTAAATATTTAGTTAATCTAATTAAGTATTCATTACACCACTGTCCTCCATTTGTATATTCCTAAGGGTTGGATTTTTGGTTAGCAATTGATCTAAAATTCAAGCACTGCATGACGCAAACATTTATTTCTAATATACTTTTATACCTTATAAAAGGAACCCATTAAAAAAAACATAGAGCAAACAAATCTTTCAAAATAACAATGCCAAGCTCTGCAAAGTTGGAGAACAGAACAATCCTGGGATCAAGGACTCTTGTTCTGTATGAGCTCAACTCTCTTCTACATGCAATAGGAATGTAAGACTGGAGGGAGAGGTTGGGCCTTTCAACACTATCTCCTGAGATACCAGGTACCACTTTGTATGACACCTTTCCTACTGAACTTAGTCTTAAAAGCTGGTAGGTGCTGAACCCCAGTGGAAGGTTCTTTCTAATGATTACGATCTTTCTCCTCTTACCAGTCCACATGTATCATGGCTATTTTATGCCCATTTGTAGCTGAGAAGCACTGCCTTTTAGTGTAAATAGCTAAAGGAGTTTCTCCTAGAGAATAAAACAGTACTTGCTAAACATCCCAAGCCCTTCTACTGCATTCTCATTTGATGGACTTTTCTTTCCTCAGTCACACACACAACCCTTTGTAACATCTCTTACAATTTCTGGGTGTCCTTTTTGAACATAGATGGGAAAAATCAGAACTTGCCATTCCTTGCACTATGTTGTCAATACTCCCCCAGAACCATTACAAGCCCCCTGACTAATGCATCCTCCAATACATTTTCTTACTAATGGAGGCATCTTCTGGGCAGCTTATGTGTCATGCTGTAATCCATGTGTTTTCCTCCTCACCCACAGTCCATTCATGAAACCCTACTTGTATTAAAATAAACTATTTTAATTCTATCCCAAAATTTTATTGCATTTTGTTAAGGGATATCAGGACCTCTCCTGCTTGGCTGCTGGAACCCAGCCCAATGCCCCGGGAAACAGGACCTCTGCCCAGGCTGAGAGACGCAGCTGCTGCTCTCCCATTTGCAGGTTCAACCAGTAGCAAAGCTGAGCATGTATCCCAAAGACACACACAGATACACACCACACTGCCACAGCCTGCCACAGCCAAGGCACTGCCTTCAACACGACTCACATACAGGACTCGCATGAGACACAAACACAGACAGCCAAGTCCCCTTCTCCTCTTCAGCTGGCAGAGACAGGAGGTCACTAGTGAAAGCGCACATACACACACACACCTCACTCTCCGGATTCACAACTTTCTGGGATCGCACATTCACAGTTCTCTCAAATACCAGCATGGCTCCTCTGCTGCTCGGCACCCCTGCCCAGTTCCTGGCCCTCTGACCTGCCCCACGGGTCCCCCACTCTCTGGTTGGTCCAGCTTGATGCTCACTGCAAACATGCAGCACTCACAGACTCGTCCAATATGTACCCCACACTCCTGGGTCCCCCTGGATACCATGGGCCCCTGCCTGCCCGGATCTAAGGTCCCCTGTACTGTCCAGCTTGAAGTTCACTGATGAATACACATGCACACCCCACATACACCCATTTGGGGAAGATACAAGACACTTGCCCCCCAGCAGCCAGCACCAGGTACATGGGTTGCGACCTGTCGTCCCGCTCCAGCCATTAGTGCTGAGCCCCTCATGCCAGTCCCCCAGTAAGCTGGTTTCTGGGACACATACCGTTCCCACCCCACTAGCTGGCACTGAGACCCCCCACTCACTCCAGCTGCTGACACCATAGGCCAGGGGCACCTACAGCCCCGCTCTGACTCTAGTAACTGGCACCCAGCTCACTCATGCTGGTCCCCCCAGTAGCCAACACTCCAGGTACAAAGTCTGTAGGACCCACCAAGATCCAGAAGGCTATGGCGCCTCAAACCATGGATGCTAGGACCTCAGGTTTACACCCTTATCAGCTGCAAAGTCCCAGTTTGCCTGCAGTTTCTTGATAGCCCATCAGTTAATGGGACTGACTAGATTTGTTTCTGTTATTGTCTTTGTTATGCTTATTGGTCAGGTTTTTTGCCTCCCACCCTTTCCTTACCATCCCAATCTGGCAAGGTCCTTAGTCACATAAGCTTACTGGAAAAACCAAACATAATTATACTCCACATATCCTTACCAATTAGAGTGACTGACCAGATTTGTTCTTATCACTATCTCCCTTACCATTTGTCCATCAGGTTTGTTTCTGTATGTTCTTGTTCATGGTTCCTTTGACCAGATACCTTTAAAGAAGCAGACACCCTCCTTCCATATACCCTTCCACATTTCACTTGAATCTTCCAGACTGTGTACTCCTTCCTGTATGACATGCCAGCCTTCCTCTATAGCAACTGCATCTTTTATATTTCTTTTATATTGAACAAACCATACTTTTACTTCTTCTGTTGTGAATTTTCATAAGGATCTACTTTAGAAAAATCCTTCTGGATAGTTTCCACTCCAGTACAAGTCTCGGGAATTTAAAGTCAGTTCCTTATTTCTCTGTTCATTGTCATCATCTCTAGCTTCTTTAATAGTTTCCCATGTGGCACTTGATAATGTTCTTCACTGATGTCCAATGTTGTTCATGGTTCCTTTGACCAGATACCTTTAAAGAAGCAGACACCCTCCTTCCATATACCCTTCCACATTTCACTTGAATCTTCCAGACTGTGTACTCCTTCCTGTATGACATGCCAGCCTTCCTCTATAGCAACTGCATCTTTTATATTTCTTTTATATTGAACAAACCATACTTTTACTTCTTCTGTTGTGAATTTTCATAAGGATCTACTTTAGAAAAATCCTTCTGGATAGTTTCCACTCCAGTACAAGTCTCGGGAATTTAAAGTCAGTTCCTTATTTCTCTGTTCATTGTCATCATCTCTAGCTTCTTTAATAGTTTCCCATGTGGCACTTGATAATGTTCTTCACTGATGTCCAAATAAATGGCCCTTCTTCTAAAGTTCTACACACCACTCACACCACTGCAGTCAGACAATGAAATCTTCACAAAGCCTCCTTTCTTCCACTCCATAAGAAGACAATATATATAACAGCTCTCCAAATGCACATACTACTCTTGATTTGATGAAACTCTTAGCATAACTCGCTATTGGATTTGGATTCTCATGTGTAAATTTTTTTTTTTTTGGTCACCTGTTCCACATCTTTCTTTCCTCCCTTCAGCAGTTTCTTTGTTAGCATCTCCAAGTCACCTCTCAGCTTTCTCTCTTCCTCCTGCCAGTTCTCATCCAACTTCCCTGAAATGCATAATATTCACCAACGCTTAGCTTATATTTGGTACTTCACTTTGGAACATCTCAAAGTACTTCACAAAGGAGCAGTCAGCATGACTGACATAAATTTACAATGGGAAAATGATTCACAATGGTAGAAGGACATGTTAAGGCCATGCAGGAGAACCAAGAACAGATCCTGTCTGTCTCCCACAACCCAGTTCGGTGCTCTGCTCATGGGATCACTTGGTCTCCTCCTGTGCAATGCATTTCTACACCTTCTGCACTGAAATTAGGGACCCTAACCTTCCCTGCACCCTGGTCCTGGACATTGTTGGTTTTTTTGTTCCCAGTCTTCCTGTCCTCAGCTCCAGTCCCAGCCCCAACTTCGGTCTGGGCCACAATCATACAACTGCAATTATAGGAAGGTCCTGCTAGCTCTTGGCTGAAGCAGGGCTTTGTGCTGGCAGGACTCAGAGGGAGCTGAGCTTTCCAGCTCTTGCAAGTATCTACCAAGTACAGTGAACAAGAATTTCTCAAAAGCTTGTAACTCAGCCAACCTTAGCAGATCTTGATGGCTATCAAACATGACACAAAGACCACTTCATAACAAATATCAAGTCCTTTTTCCAAAAATATACTTCAGCAAGACTTTTAAAGGAAAGATCAGACACATTTTTATTATAGGCAAAAAGAACATTTTTCCCTACCCTCAGTCTGAGGAATGACCAAACCGTTCAGTCGAACTTGTCTAACAGGCAATCCCCAGTTCACACATATCACCACCCTGAAAGACTAGAGGGTTTTACAATGAATAGCATCAGACCAGTTTTATACTAAGCAGTTGTATGAACACAGCCTGAAACACTGAAAGGTCTTCATTCCATAATGGACAGAACTGGAAATACAGAAGTCCATAGCTCCAAGATAACCAATTGCAATTGGTTTCATCAAACAAAAAAGAGTAATTTGAAAGTTGCTCACACTGCTGAATTTCCTTCCCTCTGTTACTGAGGTGACAGAGTTCTCTTCAGATGGCACATTAACCTATCCTTTGCTTTAAGCAAAATATCCCCCCTATAAACAATATAGGTTTGCTACTAGAAGCAAATTCAGTTTGAACTCAAGATGCTGCTATACACAGTAATTACTACTGTCCAGTTTCTCCTTGTGAAAGTATTTTGAAAAACAATCATTCTGGAAGAATTAATATTACATTAAAAATGCATTATATTAAGTGACTCAACACTGTTTATAATAGTAACTAAAAAGTGTCATTCAGGCAGAACACTTTTATATATAAAATTCTCCCGGTTTTATTGGAAGCAGACCAGGCTTGAGCATTAGCAGCTGCCAACCACATACTTGGAACAGTCAAATTGTAGAGCATCATGGCTGATAAAAAGGATAATTCTGCTACCTCTGTGGAGGTGGCTGGAAGCCCTTGGTACAGAGAGATGAAATATATTATGAGGTAATATACATGTGTTTGGGATTTTTAATGTGTTTTAAATGGCCACAAGTTATGGAGATTTTCCAGAATGCACATGAAAAACGCTTATGCCAAGACTATGATTTATTTAGAGCCAATGTATTTTTTTTACAAATGAGAAAAAATATGGCAATGTTTTCAGGGAAAAAAACCCCCACAACAAAACCATAGCTATTGTTACTCCATTCTTCTGCTACTTCTGTTCTAACATGACTACTATTCTACAGAATCAGTTAGGAGGGAATAGGGACATTTAAATGTATCTTTGGCTTTTTCAATGTTTTGGACTGCCATGAGGTAGAATCCAAGACTCCCCAAAGTCCTCCAAGTCCAGGAGTAAGTGCTGTCTCATTAAACAAATGACCACCTCCCTTCTCTATCGGCAGAATAGCATCAATGGTAGTCCTGAAAAATCTGCAAGCTGTCTAATCTTGAATACCAGATCCAGTGTAAAAGTTAAACTTCTCCATGAGTCTTACAATCTCTCAAATAAGAATCCTCAGGGTGGGGGTGGAGAATAAGGCTGTGAAGTGAGGTGAAATATACTTGCAGGTACTCAAATGTTTCTTTCTTTCCCCCACGTATACTTCGTGGTTTTAACAATCTTGTGGTCAGTAGTACAATAAATGAATAAATTCTGATAAAATTAATTAGAATCTTGATTGCAAGTAGGTAAGTAAGCATTCAAAAGGGCATTACAAAGGAAAGTTATGGATGGCATTGTCATTTTGTATTTTAAAGGAGAGATTTATGAATTATTCCAAAAACCTCCTTGCTATCTGGCAGAAGGGAAAAGGAATTAAAAACTCCTTACAGGACTTCAGTTTGGAAGGATTGGTGCGGTTGCCACCACTACAGATAGTTAGCTCTCACACTGATACCATGCAGGCATAGGTCTAGGTAAGTACAGGTTCATGTTGAAATATTAACAATGATTGCCAGTAAACTGAATTTTACATTAAATCAGAATGATACTTAATCTAAGTGCACTAGGGAAAAAACCCCACTTCTCTTTTGTTCTTTTATCTTACTGGTATTTCTAATCTGGCAGGTATCTCTACCCCATTAATTTGTCTGCCTCTTTAGCACTGCTTTCAACAGTTCACAAATGTCATCCAAGAGAAGCAAAAAACATTAACACACCGTATCCTTTCCAATCAGGCCACATGTAGATTAAATTATTCAGTGTGTATCATGTATGAAAAATGACATTTCCTTTAATCAACTTCATGATGACATTCAGCATTGCTTTCATTAAACAGTGAACCAGACTACCATGATGGTGTATAATCGCCTTCCATCAACTTTACTTGGGTGCCAGTTACCAATAGGTTCAAGACAGAGTAACAGAACCTGCGAATTTTGCACCAGAAAGAGTAGAAATTTGAAAGGTAGAGTTGGATTTGAGCTACAGATTCTTCTACAGTACACCACAAACTAATAGCTGCAGTAAAGCCATTTCCACAGCTTCCCATTGACTCAGGATACTACACCATGGAGCATCCCTCCTCTTCCCTGTTTACAGTTATCCTAGAACCTGTGCACACATGACCAACAGCTGTTTCAGCTCTGTCACCAGGCTCATCATTTATATAGTGCTGTTTTATCTAAGGAACTCTTATTTTATAAGGGGAGAGACAAAGAAGAAAATTAAAATCTTCTCAATTATATCTCAGTTATATACAGCTGAGGATAAAGGTAAGATCTAGGCTTCCTGTGGGAGCTGAATTATTCGCATAAATGCTTTCTAGAAAAAGAAAATAGCTATTCCATTGCAGAAGAAGATTCTTTCAGAAGAGAACTCAAGATTGCAGTCAAAAGTAATTTTGACTGGTTTAGATACCAAAACTTTCCCCAAAGCTTGGTATGTATGGTTTTGATCTCATGCTTGTGTGGCAAAGCAAAGAGTCCTAAACTTGTGTCACTTGAGTACAGTCATCACTGTAGGTGCAGCTGGAGACAGCTGGGTACAACTCAGCATTAGGATCCACAACAGGGGATGCCACCAGCTGTGCATCTGACAGGGAAGAAATTCAGATATTTTGGCACAATTTTCATATCTTTCACAGTGGGATTTGAGCATCTATTGGGAAATACACAGTAATTTCAGAACCCCTGTAAACACCCCAGCACAGCTTTTGAAAATGGAATAAAGCATCATTTTCTGAAAGGCTATAACAACTTCTAAATGTTTACGTTTTGCCACATTTCAAAGAATCACAGAAAAAACTTAGGTTGGAAAGGACGTCAGGAGGTCTCTACTTCAACCTCCTACTCAAAGGGAGGAGATCTAACCTGACAGGTAGATTAGGTTGCTCAGGACCTTTGTCCAGTCAAGCTTTGAGTATTTCCAAGGATGGAGATTCCAACACCTCTCTGGGTCCTATCCCTGGGTTGCAACGCTCTCACAAGGAAGAATTTCTTCCTCATGTCCAGCAAGATTTTCCCTTGCTGCAATCTGTAACCATTTCCTTTCTTTCCATCACTGCAATGCCCGTTAGGTAGTGGAAAACTACTGCTAATTCCCGCCTTGTGTTTTTGGTGGGGCTTTTTTGTTGGTTTGTGTGTGTGTGTGTGGTTTTTGTTTGTTGTTTTTTTTTTTCTCCCCAATCAAGTTAACTCCAATATTGGCTGTTTTCCAAGTTTGCCAAAAAACCTAAATTACCTCCATTAAAGAATACTGACCCCATATCCTAGATGATAATACAAATAATACAAAAGAGAAC
This sequence comes from Fulmarus glacialis, assembly GCF_000690835.1. Lineage (NCBI taxonomy): Eukaryota > Metazoa > Chordata > Aves > Procellariiformes > Procellariidae > Fulmarus > Fulmarus glacialis. The sequence goes on from NW_009186462.1 coordinate 21,408, forward strand.
CACTTGGTGATGAACTATTAATTCATACAATGGGGACTTACAGTTCCAGGGCTCAATAGTTCAATTCAGATTTTATCCAAAAACATCTGGGTCCTCTTTAAGCAGCTTGAGCGAAGAAAAGCTTTTTCATGAGATATAACATTGCAACAGTAAAGGGCCTTATCAGATTAAGAGCTCCAAAATGATAATATTCTTCAGTGCGGATTTGTATTCTACAGCTATGTTCTGACCGTGACCAAACTGGCATCTTTCCATGTTCTGCATTAGTTCAGGTTAATTTTTCTTGTAGTTTTTCAAATAAGGTGAGATGCTTTAAAGAGATTGAATGCCTTGTAGAGAAGCATGGTGTTGTAAAAGAGAAGACAGGAACTCGCTAATTCTAATCCCTAGACAAATATATAATAAAATTAAAACAAAGATGAAAGTGCAAATAGCAGTCCTAAACCAATGACCCAAAATCCTTTGAAGGTATTCCAGCTGGCAACTCAGATTAGACAAATCACTTACTAGGGTGATTTTACTTCACCAACCCAAAAAAGGTAAGGCAAGGTGGCAGTTATATTTCCTCCGACTGGAAGGAAGAAATCACTTACTTTTTCCAACAGATTTCCTTCCTACCAATACTATATTGAAAACAAATAGCTTTAGACTTTAATTATCTTTAGGGTGTTCAGATTGCCCAACCAAAAAAAAACACAACCCAACAAAAAAACCCGCCCAACAACAACAAAAAAGCCAAACAAGTGAAGGATTCACTTCAAAGAATATATATAGACAACAGAATTGATATAGGCCATGCTCCATGAGACTAGGATTCTACAAAGAAGAAAACTGAGTCAACAGAAGGGAATATGTTTACAACATCCCATTTTAATGATTCCTGAAATATTACAAATTTTCTTATGATGTAAACCTATTGGAGATAAATAGCAGGCTGACATATAGACCAGAATTAAGATTATTTGAATAAATTTGCCTAGACTTTCTTTTTCCTTTTTGGGGGGCTGAGGGTGTACGGGAAGAATGGGTAATGCAAGCAAATGGGATTCTGGCTACAAATCTGAAAACCTTAAAAGAAAAAAAAACAAAAAACAAAAAACAAAACGCCTCAGCCTGCATTGTTGCAGGGGTCATTGGGTTTACAATATAAAATATTAAGTCAGTCCTGTTTCAGCACCTTTAGCATTCTTGTGCTCTTTGGAAGATCCATGGCCCTCCACAAGATTAAGTCACAGAACATTCAACTCATCAGTTACCCTCAGTAGTGCTTTTATTGGCGTTTATCAGTATTCATAAATTTCCCATTTTCTACTAAAAAAACCCTCCTCAAATTCTGCAGTTCTTTTGGGCCTAACCAAGTGTGAGATGTTTTGAGTTCTTGGTATCTTTGGTATCTTAAGACAAGTGAAAATGAAAAACACAGAAAAGGTATCCCTGAGCAAACACGTAATGGAAGGTTTGCGGTTTTTTTCCTTTTCTGTCCAAAAAAGATTCCCCAAAGTACATACAAACAAAAATTGACTCTCATCGAAGTCTAGGGAGTGTGATGTTTCAGACAGAAATTCCTTGGCACCACAGATCCTACGGATACTCTGTAAGAGTACCCAGTTGCTAAAAACTTTTGCTACATTAACCCATTCCCCTTCCCTCCCCAATCTCCACTGCACTAATTTTGACTGAGCAATAAATGTCCAGGAACACTGGCTTTTATAGACCAGCTTGGTCCATAGTGTAGGCACAAACATGAAACCCAACAGTTTTGCTAAATCCCATAACTCAATTATGACAAACCAAAGGCTTGAACTTGTTAAGTCAAAAAAAAAAAAAAAAAATCTCTGCAATCTCTCTCTGCAATCCTCAAGCATTTACTCACACTTTAGCAACATCTATCTCACATTTGTAGCTCAGCACCACCCTCTCCCCCAGGAACTGCCCAAAAGTATTTTATCCAATGGAAACCTACTACAAGATATACTTTGCATCCCAGAAGTTGCGACTTTTCTCCACCGTCATCACACAGCTCTGTAAGGTAGGGCACACCCAGGACACTCCTCCATTAAGGACAACACAGAATCACAGACTGTTTGAGGTTGGAAAGGACGTCTGGAGGTCATCTTGTCCAACCCCACTGCTCAAGCAGGGCCAAATAAAGCAGATTGCCTGGGACCATGTCCAGATAGCTTTTGAATATCTCCAAGGATGGAGACTCCACAACCTCCCTGTCACAACAGGGCAATCTGTGCCAGTGCTCAGCATCCTCACAGTAAAAAAAAAAAAAAAAAAACAGCATCCTCACAAAAAAAAAAAAAAAAAAAAAAAAGAAAAAATTTAAAAAATATTTCCTTGTGCTTAGACAGAACCTCCTGTGTTAGTCTGCACCCATTGCCTCTTTTCCTCTCACTAGGCACCACTGAAAGGAGCCTGGCTCTGCTTCTTTACACTCTCCCTTCAGATATTTACATACATTAATGAGATCCCCCCCCCCAAGCCTTCTCTTCTCTGGGCTAAAGAGTCCCAACTCTCTCAGCCTTTCCTCATATGAGAGGTGCTCCAGTCCCTTAGTTATCTTTCACTGGACTCTCTCCAGTAGCTCCATATCTCTCTTGCACTGGAGATACTCGTGGAGTCTTACAAAGTTAGAAGACTGAAATCAGGCTTATATCGAAATGTCTTCATGTCTTAATACTATAGGTCTGATCACAACCCTGTGAATTTAATACAATGCAATGAAAACTGCTTTAACCATAAAGATATTGCACCAATCTCCATATAACTGTTGGCTAGAAACCAGAGCCTAATAGCTATCTAAAATACATTCCCAAGACACATAGGAAACAGCTATGTAGTTCAAAAGATGAAGAGCCCATTCAGCTGTAAAACTTCCTTGCTCGGCTTCTGCACTCTACAAAGGAATTGAAAAAGGGTGAGGAACAGCACAGAACTTTTGGAAACTAACAGCCTCAGATTTCATGAATAAACATCATAAACTTTGATTTTGCAGACCAACTGTGCAAAGATGTTTGACTTTGAGAAGGCAGCTTTTGCAGAACAAGAAAGAAATTAAAAGCCACTAAATGTGGGGTCAAGGAGGAAAGACCCATCAGGCTGTGACAAGCCCAGGGGGACATGGAAGAAATAATAGATCAAAATATAAAAATCATTCCTTTGGAGAAGAAAGAATCCAAAGAGCAAAAATGTGTTTGTTTTCCTTAGAGAGGCTCAAAGACTAGAGAGCAGAAACCTTTTCTTCATTTCTTAATGTACCTTCTTTCTCCGATATGTAATTTCCACTTGCCATATTTGTCGAATTTGCTCTTATTCTCCAAATGCCGCTGATAGCATCAAATCTTTGAGCTACTGCCCTGACCTTTTCTTTGCCTTACAAATCTCAACTGAATATCGTAATTCCCATGTGCCTGCTTGCCTCCCTTTTCAGTTCTGGTGTTGGGTTTTGTTGCTATTATTTTGATTAATTGTGACTTCAAACAGTCCTCCACAAGTCATACTCTTAGCAGAATTCCTTCTGTTACACTGAAACAAGCTAACTGTAATCCCAAAAATACATAGCATGAGTACTGTTACATTGGGCCACACTAAAGCCCAGCAGCCTCTCTCCAACAGGATACAGAGGATGCATGATCAGACAAGTGCAGAGGTGACCTTAGAAAAAAGACTGAAAGAGGTTGACTTGTTTAGCTTAGTCAAACAAAGCGTAAGAAAAGATGTGGTTGCTCTCTAAACTATGAAGAAAGCAAGAGGGAAAAGAACTACTTAGACTAAAAGGACATGGCTGGCACAAGAACAAATGTCTACAAATTCACAGCAAATAACTGTTGACAGGATGTCAAAAAAGGGTTTCAAAGCCTTAGAGAAATAACTTTCCAATAGGAATAATGGGCACAATGTAGTGAATTTTGCAATTAAAATTAGTATTTTTACAATTAAAATTTAGATCTTTGAATTTGAAGATTTAAGATTAAATGGTGGCTGATACAGGAAAGGACTGGACTTGATCCAAATTGTGTTTTCTTGTTCTACGCTTTCATACAAGAATTACTACTCACATCTACCCTCCCTCCAGGTCACCATCCAGTCTCATCCTTTCCCACCCATCCTTACCTTATGCATCTCCAAATACAGTCACATTACTCTCACCATCCCCTCAAGCCCTTTGTCTCAAGCTACTCCTTCTGTCACTCTCCCTTCCACTACCTTTAAAAATAATACTCCAAGGCAGACATCAGACAAACAAAGTTTCAGCCTAGGCTTTTGTAGCCTTTCCTGGACACAGTGTTCTTCTGTTGATGCAGAAGGAGCTGCATTCTTCTTTGCAAAAGGTAGTTGGAGTGGTCAGAAAGAGGGAAATCTGCATCAGTTTCCCTCGCTGAATTTTCTTTGATCGTTACTCTTTCTAGGATTTTCTTGGCCTGACCCCAAGAGTAATTTCTGTAGCCAAGAAATCTGCCTACATAACTGAATTCTTATGATTAGGGCATAAGGCTGGGCAGGTTGTTAGCACAGACAGAAAAAATTGGGAAGGGGCTTCACACTTACATTTGGCTATGTTATGGGGGATGCTCCCATCAGAACAAGATGCAGGAAGGGCTTGTTCACATGGCTCGTCTTTACTTGTGCGAGTAAGCCACTGATGCTTAGCCTGCAGCAATTCAGCCTAGATTGCATGCCACTGTCTCAATATAAGTGCATCCATTTTTGTCACTGGAAATGCGTGCTATGTTGCGTAAAATGATTCCACTCCTATTAGAGTTTAGCAAGAAATAGTCTCCATTGCTAGGTTTGTGTCTATTTTTGGATGTAACCTAAATATTGAATGTCAAATCACAGAGAGGTCACTACACTCAAAATGTAGAAATATCTTGCAGGCCTTTTGTGTAGCATAATGGACAACACAAGCAAAGAAAAAAACTGTAACGATCCACGGTCACATCATGATCCCAGAAATACTCAGTGAACTACTGCTTGCTTTAGTAATCCCACTAGTGCCTTTGTCTCTAACACAGCACAGTAGCATAGCAGTGTAACATTCTTTTCACTTAGCTGTCACTTATGCAACATTGCAGAAAGACACAGCAAAATACTACAATTACAGTTTACTATACTGCTACTACGGCCATACATAGTTCCATTTTTAGCTCTAACCTAAACAGAAGATGTAAAAGCACAAAAGGGTCTTGTGCGTCTGCAAATGTAAAAATTATTCAAGCCTATCAAGCACAGTAAGACCAAGAATAAAGAAGTTAACCTAAATTTTGAAAATACATTTAACTTCTGGAATTTCAATTAACTTTTCATATATGTAGCCTTTTTTTCTATCTTCCACATACTAAAAACGGTAAACCCCCTCCCCAATTAAAAAAAAAAAAAAAATCAAGGACATTTAAGTTCTGCTAAAACTACAATTTTGGAGTCGTTTTGAGCGCATTGAATCATAAGTATGCTCCCAGTACCTTTTAAATATCTGAAGTTTTCTTTCTGTTACATTCATATTCTTAGGGAGCAATACAACGATCCCTCCTCAGAAGTTCAAAGGGTCATATATGTTTATATTTTCAACTCCAAATGGGTCAGTCTGAAAGCACTTAAAGACAACTCCAAACTTAAATTTTACTTTTTACTGAAATTTCTATTGGTAAACACTGAAAGATTATAATCCTCTCATTTTAATATAAAAGGAGCAAAAATATTCCTCACTAGTAAGGTGACTGTGATCTTTCTCCATAGAAGTCATATTCAAGTCCACAGGGACTTGGACTAAGGAATAGTTTTCAAGAATAAGTGACAGTTCTCTTTCCCGCCTCAGATGACTGGAAACTATTTTCCAAGCATCTCTGACATAATTATACTTTATTTTAAATCTTAGTGAATCTAAAACATGTACAGAAACGAAAGTACAGAAACTGCAGGTTCTTCCCACTCCTGATTATTTGAATATGAATACCATTTTAATAACTTGCAAATTTTGCAAGAAATATATAAATTGTATATAAACACATATATGCGTGTATATATATATGTAGTTGATTCTCCAGTGTACTAGCCACTGGAATCATCAGCACTAAATCATTAACAACTGACATCCCTTTGTTTCTAAGGGTTGATAAGTTTTCACAGTCTCTGCCTCTGCTCCCTTACTCAGCTCAATTAATGCATAGCCTTCAGACTTTCCACACAGGTCACATCTATGGTTACCCATTTCTGCGTATTAGGAGCTAAGAAAATAAAATTGCCAAAGGTGACATCTCGGATTTATTTTGCCCACTATCAAAAGCTGCTAAAAAGGTGTCTTGTATTTCAAATTTAAAAATTCATGTGCATGACTGAAATACAGTGAGATGTAATGAGACACATTTTGTTTGTTCTCATTAGAGAGATCAGGGATACTTTTGCATTTTTACTATTATTCAGTCCGTTAATGTGTTGATAACCTGAGTTTCAAGATCTTGCTCAATAGTTGCGCCAGGGTTTTTTTATATCACCTTTGTTATAGAAGTTTTGCAATTATGAACCACTCTCAAGCCAAGAATACGCCCCCAAGACACTATCATGGTTCTTGCAGACACTTTCCAAGTTAAGAGCTTGCCAAAAAGGTTTTTAACTCCCTATTACAAAGATTCTAACTCAGCCTTTTTTTCCAGATCCTCAAAATAATCAATGATATTCCCAAAGTACACCAATGCATTAGGTACAAATTCCTCTTTACATACTGCCACTGTTATCTTCCTGGACACTACAGTTTCTTACTGAAAGACACTGACACTTCTGCTTTTGTAAGATTTATTCCAACCCCCCCTTTGCATAGTGACAAACCCATGACATGTGCAACCCTCTGCCACTACAGAGAACAGAACTTAAAACTGATTATGACTTTGATTAAATATTAGGTAAACCATCATGAGTAAATCAAATAACAAATATTTGAGAAAAGATCTTTCCTTGCCAGTAAGATTTATGTGGAAAAGATGTTCAGAAAAGAGTGAGAGGGGAAAAAAACCCACAAGCCACAAACCAATTTCACCTTGCCGACAGATAAATAAGAGAAGGCATGATAAACTAATTGCATAGTTAAGAGCAAATCAGGAATCTTTTCTAGAACAAGGGAAAACTTATTAAAAATCACTACTTGAAAATTCAAGAGTTATAAAAGGAAGTACTATATACCTGAATATGTATTTGATTATCCAAAGAAGTTGCTGAAGCTACCCTTACATCTAGGTTCAAAAAGGGGCTGGCCATTTACATGTATTTAAAGGTACAATAATGATTTCAAAAATGTAAATAAACATAACAGTTACAGACTTAGGACAAACTCTAATAACTGTAAATTAGGACAAAGACAATTGCAGGAAGCAGATTATACCATGTCTGTCTAACATGGGTTCTTACATTTGCTTTAGAAACATCTGGAATAGCTCTTACCACAGAGTACTGGCCTGGACAGAGCCAACAGTGGTTAGTTACCTTTATGCACACTAAAGAAATTTGACAGTCTGCAGGCAAAACATCTCAAAACTTCACAAAAATGTGAAGATGACTCACAGCACCTATTAAAAATACAACCAGTGTTATTTTGCATATAAGAAAACTGAATCTTGGACAAGTGACACAGCAACACCCAGCAGATTGGATCTGCAGACATATCCTACCTTGTAGCCCTAAACCGTGATCAAAGTAAGATATTTTTTCCTGCGAAGTCACCCATCACACTACTGAGAAGAAACCAGCTTGGTCAGAGGCTCAAAAGAGAATTATTTTAGATTCACAAAACCTGTGGATTGCTTAGAAAGAGAGATGCGCACTACAAATTACATTTCCTAAAGAAGAGCTGGATATTGAATTCCTGCTACTCCACCATAGGCTTACCCTGGGCAAACCAGCATCTTGGCTCAGCAAACTTCTCACCCCTCAATGAAAAAATCTCAGGAGCTGGGGGAGGGGGGAATAAAAAATAATCGTAAAAAAAAATCACAGGCTCCATACAATATAGATTAGAATTACCCATGGATTAGAAACTTGCATGGACTTTTATCATGCCCCTACTTAGCTATCTGAAGACAATGGCTCGGCTTGCAAGGTACTTAGTTCTCACTTACATCTTCTTTACCTTCAGTTATGTCTGAAGGTCCTAAATGTTTGCGGGAAAAAAAATCTCTTCTATCATCCCATGACCATATTGCACCCAAAAAGATCTTGGCTTTAGGAAAGATATAAAAGGAACTGAAGTTTCCTTCACGTGCCATGAAATGATGCCTGCTGTCCTGCAAACACCCTCAGTACCTTCTTTTGCACTGACAGCAACCCAGTGTAGACGCAAGGCCATGTGCCTGGGAGAAAAAAAGTGAAAGGAAGAAGTACTTACCACGAGGACAGCACTCAACCGATCACTTTGGACCTGCTGCACTTGGATGCAGGGTCCTGGCACTTGTAACCTTGAGCTGCTGGGAATGTTCCCAGGATCACTGTTCGGGATGCTGCTGTTACTACGCCCAAGACCTACAGATGCCCTATACAAATAGGTATGCGTCAGTTTACCCACACCAGTGACCTCCAGCATGTCCAGTGGGAGGTGGGAGCTGGGAAGCATGTGCACGCTATAGCAATACTTTTCATACTCATCAGCTGGGCAGCAGCAGCTGCTGCAGCAACAAGTCCGGCAGCGGCACAGCCGCACAATGGCAAGAAAGAGGAGGAATGCCACAAAGATGCAGGAGACACAGGCAAGGGAAATGATCAAGTAGATGTTTGTAGCGTTGAGCAGTGGTAGTGGCTCCCCACTGTCATCAAAGTCTGGCAGTGCCTGAGGCAGGGTGTCAGCCAGCAGGATGCCCACTGTCACAGTAGAGGAGAGCGGTGGATCCCCGTGGTCCCGCACAACCACAACCACCTTGTGCTTGAGGAAGTCAGTGGAGCGCATGGAGCGCGTGGTGCGCAGCTCGCCAGAATGCGGTGCCAAGTGGAACAGGGTGGAGTCAGAGGAATGGGCGAGGTGATAGGAGAGCCAGGCATTCTGCGCATTGTCCTCATCATCTGCCACTACTTTGGTCACCAGGTAGTCCTCATCAGCCAGGCGGGGCACAACTTCCACAGCTACTGAGCCATTCTGGCTGGTGGGGTACAGGATGGCTGGGGCATTGTCATTCTGGTCTGAGATGTAAACATTCACAGTTATGGCAGCACTCAAGGCTGGTGACCCATTGTCCTTGGCTTCCACTTGGAAATAGAAGCTCCTAAGCTGCTCAAAGTCAAAGGCACGTTTTGCATAGATGCTCCCGTTGGCCAAGCTCACAGACAAAAGACTGGCCAGGGCACTGCCTGCAACTGTGGAATTCCTGAGCACATAAGAGACCCGTCCGTTCTCCCCCATATCAGGGTCAGATGCTGAGACCTGGTACAGAAAAGCACCAAGTGGATTGTTCTCCTCCACAAACACATCAAATGTGTCAGCACTGAAGACAGGGGGGTTATCATTCACATCAGAAATCTGCACCCAGAGGGTCTTCTGAGTGGTGATAGGTGGAGAGCCCAAGTCTGTGGCAGTAATGGTGATGTTGTACCCACTGATCAGCTCTCGGTCCAGAAGCCCACTGGTGACCAGGCTATAGTAGTTTTCAAGAGAAGGCTTTAACTGGAAGGGAAGATTTCCGGGGATCTGGCAGGTTATTTTCCCGTTCTCCCCAGGGTCCTTATCCATAATACTCAGCAGAGCTATCACTGTGCCAGGAGCAGCATCCTCAGGAATGGGACTGGAAAGGGATGTAATTGTTATCTCTGGGCCATGATTGTTCACATCAGTGATTTCCACCAGCAGTTTAGCTGTGCTGGACATGCCAAATGCCCCGTTATCCCTTGCCTCAATAAGCATCTCGAGGAGAGGTCTCTGAACAGCTAAAACGCCATTGACTGTCACCTCCCCAGTGTGCGGGTGAATTAAGAACATTCGCTGTATATCAGCAGAAGTAGTATTGCTAAATGAATACCTGACCTCTCCATTTGGACCTTCATCCAAGTCCGTGGCATGCACTTGCACCACCAAAGTGCCACTGGGGGAGTTTTCCAAGACACTCGCCCTGTAGACTGAGTGCTCAAATTCTGGTGCATTGTCATTGGTATCCAGCACAGTCACAATGACCGGGACATCACCGGACTTTGGAGGATCCCCACCATCTTTGGCTGTAAGGACAAGTCTGTGAGTGGCTTGCTGCTCCCTGTCTAAGGCTTTCTTCAGCACCAGTTCAGGATATTTACTCCCATCCCCGCGTGTCTGCATTTCCAAATGGAAATGTTCATCAGGGCTCAGAGTATAATTCTGGACACTGTTGGTACCTTCATCAAGATCTTGGGCGTTGGGGAGTGTAAACCGTGCCCCAGGTGACAGGAACTCAGGCACGTTTATGTGATATTCACTTAAGGGAAAGCTGGGGGAATTGTCATTTATGTCCAAGACTTTAAATTCCATCCTATAAAGCTCTAGAGGATTTTCTAACACGAGTTCATAATTCAGAAGACAGGCAGACTTTAATTCACAAAGCTGCTCTCTGTCTATGGGCTCGTTAACAGACAAAGCCCCTGTGCTTGCATTTATATTAAAATATTGCTTACTTGAACTGGTGATCATGCGAAATTTCCGAGCTGAAAGTGTAGCTGCATCTATTCCTAAATCCTTCGCTATGTTCCCAACAGACGCTCCACGCTCCGTTTCCTCGGCAATGGAATACACTACTTGCCCGTTCGCGGTGCAGCAAATAAGGCAGAAGACCATCAAATAGACCCGCATTCTTCCTCCCCTGGCTC
>NW_009186463.1:0-19016 GCF_000690835.1 Fulmarus glacialis
CGTCCCGCCTGGGGCACGCGCCGTCCCGGCCCCCCCGCAGCGCACCTCCAGGGAGGCAGTGCCCGGCTGTGGCCGGGTGGTCCCTCAGTCACAGAGATGAGGCTGCCTGGGGCTAAAGGCAGCCTTCGCTTCCCGCTGGAAACACGCTGACCCACAGAATATGCCCTCCAACGCACCCGCATGCATTCAGATAGCTCCTGCGGTTGGGCATGTTGCACAAGTCGGGCATATCACAGCGCAGGACTGCCTCGAGATTTTACTGCTGCATCTGTGCTGACCTCACCCAGGGCTTTGCCACTGATGAGCAAGGTGGTCAGCTCAGTGTGCAGGGTCAAAGCTCCTGGAATCACCCAACGCCATCAATAGCACATGGTCTTATTCACCACGATACATCCACACACATATAAAGCTGTACAGCAGGTGTATTTGTGTGCATAAATATTCCTACCTCTCCTAGGGAAGTACAGAGCTAGATGCAGTGCAAGGATGGTTTCACCCTTTCCTGAGGTATACAGCACCAGCTGCTCCATGAAACGGGATACCAGGGTAGATTATCCCCTGGTCTGCTTCGGCACAGCAATCCTGCTGTACTCGAACTGCATTACAAACAAAAATAGGTCATTCTTCTAGGGCCCTTAACCTACTTCTAAAATGCACCAGCTAGTTTAACCAACATAGCTGGGACCAATCTTCACACAAATAAGAATTATCCATATCCTTTCTAAGAAGAGAGGAAGGGCAAGAGGGATGCAGAAAGCATGTACGTGCTGAAGAGAGCATCTATTTTTTGCTAAAGAGGAGGGAATTAATTATTGATCCAGCTGGACTCGCACATCAGACTCGCTTGTCTGGAGTCAGTGTGCCTCTGATGCTCCGCTGCAAAGGCAGCAGCCTGCAGGATCACATCCCCGTGCGGAGCGCCAGGGCTGCCTGGCTGGCAGCTAAGCACCGGCTGTGTCCACAGGGCAAGTGTCAAGGATGGTTTAGATTAGTTAAAGATCACATCAGCTCCAGCCTCTGCTTCCACCAGCCATCAGTCTTGCAGGCACAAGAGTCTCAGCAGACAAAAATAAACTGGTTTTCTATGACTTGCACTTAAAAACTAAAACCGCATTCCCTAGTCCAGGAGATGTGGAAGGGTGGCACAGCCCATTTCTTTCAGTGGAAATATCTTTGAACAGTGTGAACCACGCAGAGCTGGAGCTGAAAGCTGATCAGACGGAAGTTATGGTTGTATTTCATTTCTGAATGACTTGGGACTCATTCACCCTGGAAACCATCCTGCTTCCCAGGCCCACCCCACGTCTGGGCAGGCACTTTGTAAAGATGTGTTAGCATCTTGGGTATATGGGAAAAAGGGATTTGGGGGGATAAAACTCAACAGCCTATCCTGGAAAGGCATGCTGGAAAAAAATACACTCTGAAGAAGGCCTCTTAGTTCTGACCCAGCCCTGGCCATTCTCAGATCCTGCCAGGCGCCACCTCAGCTGTTTAGAAGGACCAGGTTAATGTTCCTCCGATTACACCACTGGGGACTATGGACGTGCCTTCACATAAATTGTCTATGGCTTAGCTGAAGTTCAAGGATTCACTGTGGATTCAGTGTGGATCTAAGAAATTGGGGTATATCCTCCCGTGATTTCTGCCACATCCCAACCCAGGAGCCTACAGAAAACAGACAAGTATACCCCAGGCTCAAAGCGGCTCACACTGTCTCCTCCTTTTTGCTCTTCATCAAGCTGCACTGACAGCACTTGGCGCTTTGTGGATGCACCGGTGCTATGTGATGTCCCCAGGTAAAACGCCAGCCAGTGAGGGCAGCCTGCTCCGCTCGGGCACGGGGCAATTCCCCGTGCAGGGGAATGAGGCTGGACCGGGTAACGCTGCTCTTCTGCCTAGGGATGCCTTCTCCTGAAGACAACCTGCACCTCGCTCTCCATGAGCACACTGGCTTGTCTGGCTTTCTCTCTGCCGATAGGTAAACTGTGAGGAACACCTCGGGTATTCTTAGTTCTCCTTCGTGACTGCACTGACATCTGTGACCAAGGCGGTGTGACCTCAAAGTCACCTGGTCCATCACATCCACCTCCCTGCTGACTTGCTGTACTGGCCCTGCATGACCACGTAATGCATATTTAAAAAACAAACAAAAAAAAGCCCACCAAAGAGTTGGGATGACTGCAGTAAAGCTTTGGAAAGGGAATTGAAAGTTGAGATAAGTGTTTCTGTACCAGGAAGCACTCTGAGATTGAGGGATGCTTTCTGAAGTGTGCAAGCCTCACTGATTTATAGGTCGACTGGACAAAGCACTGGGGAACACGGCACCCTGCTTCCGCAAGGGAACATCTATGTGCCCTGCTAGGACTTTTCCCTACTTTTGGCAGGGCCAAATCCTGCCTTACTCAACATCAGTGGGAGTTATTGACCACCTGCTCGACAGCTCTGCGCACATGTGAGAGGTGCAGTCTGCTGCTGCAGGGGAGCTGGGTTATAGGCTCCATGTCGTTCGCATAGATTTGTCTCCTCCTCACCTCCCCACGTCTTTAGCAGGTTTGCTCAATTCCTAAGAAAAGAGCTTTGATGTTCAGCGAGATACTGAGCTGTAGCATATGTACCTTTTATTCTCGTTAGCAAAAACAGCTGTTAGAGTGCCAACCTGTCATCTTGCTCCTTATTTAGTAGGCGCAAATAAACAAAAACTATTTCAGAAGCAAAAATAAAGAAAATCTCTGAATGTGCTCAAGGAAGAACTTTCTTACGCTAAATGGCAGGCAACGCTTCAGCCAAATAGCTAGCATTCAGCTGCCAGAAAAACCCAGGGGAAAAGCCTAGGGGACATTACATAGAGGGGTGCAGACAGAGGCAATCCAGAAGCCCTGCAGATCCGTGCAGAGCGCACAGCCCCTCAGTAACCTTTGCTTGGGCAGAGCCACATCCTTGCAGCCACACCGCTTCTGGACAGACTTGCATTCAAGCAGCCTGCAAGACTAGCGAAGACAACTTCCAACTGTCCTTGCCTTTCCTCGTGGTGAGCAGTGAGCCTGCTACAGCCATAGGCACTTCTTTATACACTTCTTTGCCACATCTGTCCTGGAGCCAAGAGACCCTGGACAAGCACAAAAAAGTAAGCTGAAAACACTAAAACTAGAAAGCTTAGGGAACTTGTAGATCAAAGCTACGAGCAACATCTGTGCCATTTATTTAGCTGTCAGATGTGGAAAGGTGCAAAGCAAAGAGCTTTGTAAGCACCAGTCTCCAGGTCTAGGATAGTCTAAGCTAGTGCTGATGCCACTGCTGGACCTTTTTTCCAGCTATGACCATGGGGATCTGAGCTCCAGAGCAGCCATCCAGGAATCCTCCTTGGATTTGATGAAAGCTTTTTAACCCTTCAACAAATCCAAATCTATAAATCAGTATATTCCAACCCGAGCCCAATTTAGTTAGAGACTTTCCAGCCATCCCTACGGCACCTTGGAAAGGATCTGTGCTTCTGTGTCCCTTAGATACTCAGAAGTAACTTGCTTAACTAGTTAAACATGTAACACCAGGGTATTACATTTTTCCTGCTAATGGATGGTCATTAGGACTTGAGAACTGCTGTGAAATGACGGTGCAAGTTTTCTCCCTTAATTCAGCTAGCAGCATCCCATGTTTTTTATTGCCGACGGTCCTGACTTTAATCCCCGCTGATGATGCACATATCTCCATGGGTATGATGCCATGGTTCGCTGTGTATTTACATAAAATAAAGTCTTTCTCCTTTGAAGACTGCTGAAGGATTTTCAATAACAAAACATATGTAGGAACTGCAGGTTTTGTGTCCCTTTTAAAAACAGCATTTTGGTCACCGCTGTCACCCCAGAGACCTAATTTACACAGGACTGATGAACAGAAAGGGTAACCAACACCTTCAGCATCAGCAGCTTTTGCTGGAGGTTTCCCACCCAAAAAAATAGTCATGCATGATCTTGCTTAACTCCGCAACTATTTGAAGCAATGATTACTCATCATGATACAGGTGCTGGTTACCGATAATCTGCCTGAGTACTAACTTTCTATTTCTAGTTGTTGTGTTTCCACAAGAGCAAACATCCAGTTCTGCCACTTCGGTGTTCGTTGCACCACACCGCACTGTGCCACACCGCGCTGCACGGCCATGTGCGGCATCCTTACCTTCATAGCATGCACAACAGCCTCTGGTTTCTGACCAACAGGGACATATCCTGCTGCCGGAGAAGATGCAAGATCAGATGTCATGCGAGCTGGTCCCTGTTGAAATAAGAGAAGATATGCTTTAATTCCCTTTGGGTCATTCAAGCAAGGAGGAAGAAAATATCCAAAAAATCTGAGCACTAGCCTCTCTCAAATTCAGTCCCCTTCAGCCACCTGCAAAGACAAAGGCACCACCACCCTTTCCTCACGAGTCACTTGATTTAATGCCATTTAAGCCGACCATCACTCAGTCTAGATGTACTCAGGCAGGAGATCACCCTGGTTTAAAGCTAAATTGATTCAAGAAACATTTTTTGCTCACTTAGGATAACTTTGTACAAGGACAAGATCAAACAGTTCTCATCCTTCTAGCCAAGGGAGCAATGCAAACAAGACGATTTTCCAGCATAAAGCGGTCATTTCTAAGAAGCTGCATTCATGAAATAAACAGTTGGCGTAACTTCATTGCTTTTCTGGCAACATTTTCACATAGACATCAAGTACCAATCTTCAGCTACAGAGAAAATTGTGAAGGCAACCTTAAAACAAGCAGATGTCCAAATCTAATGTTGGCTGGGTTTGTTTCCAAAATGCTGGTCAGTTCTCCTGCACGAAGGATCCCATTGGGAAAGATGCCGAAATTACACTTTACAAAAGATTTCTACTGTCCAAACAGCCTTGTAAGCACTTTTCACAGGGCTTTCCTTTTTTAAAGGCATCTGACGTGGATTATGAGACACACAATATCTTTATTCAGTGAGATGCACCCTCCCTGTCCCTAATATTTGTGCATTGCTTTGTAGCAGTGGGAGAAATCAACAATGAATCCATTGACCAAACTCATATTTAGCCTTCACATCCTTTAGAAACACAAAGAATGATCATACTGGGGACCTCTGAAAGCAAATTAGGATGGCAGAGCGGCATGTAGCACCATCGATGCTTTCACATACAACCCACGAGGCACTCCATTCTCATCTTTTCCATGTTTAAAAACACAGCATGTTTTATGCTTCATCT
Organism: Fulmarus glacialis; assembly: GCF_000690835.1. NCBI lineage: Eukaryota > Metazoa > Chordata > Aves > Procellariiformes > Procellariidae > Fulmarus > Fulmarus glacialis. The sequence continues at coordinate 5,233 of NW_009186463.1, forward strand.
CATCGCTTTGCCTTCTAAGCCAAGGCCAGCAAGCTAGTCGTGCCAGAAAGGAGGACTAACAGAGGGGCACTTCACCACCTCTTGCTCTTCCAAATGTTTTAAGTTGTGGGGGCCTTTTTACTAATGAAAGTGTTCATGTGCATACATTAAAGAAAAAGATGGGCCAATCCATTAGGCTACAGACAAAAATAGCATAAAAGACATGGAGCCTTTCATGCCTAGGCCACCGGTCTGTGCTTAACTCATGTCAAGACCAACAGCATTTACCCATAATAGCAACCTTCATGAACCGAGTTGCTAGTGATAAAAAAACTTCCGAGAGGCAGGCATCTCAGAAAAAGGAAAATTAGACTTAATTTTCTGCCGAAGCACAGAGACCAAGAGACAGTCACAGGCTGTCCATAACTTTACACAGAAAAGGCAGAGGCTGGGGAAGGAGCACCAGGGACTGGGTCCAGCCAGTCCATAGCTGCGACTTTAAGACTGCAAAATGGCTTACAAATTTCTCACAGGGCTGGTAAATGCAACAGAGTCCTTCCAGAATCAGTCTCCCACTGAGGTCAAAGACACCAATACACGCATAATTCCTCTGGCTTCAGCATGAAAGCTACCTTCTTTCCATAAAGGACTAAGATCTTGACAACTGAAAGCAGAATATTCAGGAGTTTGTGGCCATGAACCATACTTGATATGGATCTTCCCCCCATGGCCCTCTTTAGAAGTAATACCGAGCAAAGGTCTAAGATCCAATATTTCTTCTGAGTTGAGAGTAATCTGACAAAGTAAAAGGAATTCTGCTGGATCCTGCTGCTGACAACATTTTAAATACAGTTTTCTGACCAAACTGGAGTAGATCACGAGGTATCCTGTATGACAGGCAGCAGCAGCTTCTTCTCAGAGAACTGAAGTCACTAATGAGCTACAAAGCATTTCCATGATCATAATCACTCTCAAAATTATTACAGAATACAAATGAAACCAGAATGATTAGAGAGAAATGTTTTCTAAAGAGCTTGATCATACTCAACTGATCACCACACTGACATGATAAAAGTAATCTTGCAAGCACGGTGATGCACTGGATATATCGTATCACAGAAAAAACACTCAAAGGGTCACCTTCCTTCTTGGACAAGTGGCTGAAATTCGGCAAGGGCAATAAGCTGAGCTCCACCTGAACATAGGTAGAGAATTTGACTCAAGAAGAGAAAAATAATGTAAAAGAATGAGGGGTGTAACAAAGGAGGCAGACCCAAAAATTTGCTACCGGAGCCTCAGTAACCTATTTCTAAAATAGGCAGGATCCTTGATCCTTGATCCTCAGCTTGGAAGCCAAAACTCTCAGCCAACTGAAACAGGTGTCCAAATTGCTGAGTGCAATTGTCAGCCATGGCGAGTGCACCAAACGACCACACTGCAGGCCCACTATGCCCCAAGCCACAGAGACCTCCCCACCGTGTGAGACTGTTACTACAAAAGGCCAAACATGCACGTGAAGAAAGTGGGGGAGCAAGCAAGGATCTCACCAACATCCCCGTTCTTTGCAACTGTAGGATGCAACAAATAAAAATATCCACACTGCTAAGGCTGGTTTAATAATTATCATTACACTTAGTGCTTTTTGTGCAGTTGAACCCTTAGAAAAGGCTCTTTCCAGACACACAAAGAAAGTTTTATAAAGGGGGGTAGGTGCTTCATTCCCACTGATTTCAGCGTGGTTCACAAAAAAAAAAGCTTCAGTGAAACTCCTACCAGCTTCCTGCACAGAGGCACATACATAAAGGAGGCCAGAAAAGAGGGGACTGTAGTCAGCAAGGAAAGGAATGACAACATATCCAGCAGGATGCATGGCCAGCTTTTGGAGGATGGAGGAGAGGAAAATGGGCAGAGTTCATCCATAGTGTTAGCTGAAGGGGAGGAAATGGAAGGAACTGGAGATAAGGTCAAGGTTGCTGGACTGGAAAACTGCCAACAGTGGGAGAGAAGGGAGGGAATGGGAAGAAAGAGGAGGATGTGCATTCTACCCAGCAGGAAACCAGTTGAGATGAAATGCAGGGGAGGGGGAACCAGAGAGAGGAGACTGGAAGAAGGGCGGGGGGGCAGGACGGAGGGGGAAATCTCAGGAAGTCAGCAGTAAGGTAGTAGCTGAAATCACACAGATGGAGGAGATTCCTCATGCCTAAAATAGATGCATTTGGAAACTGTGGGTAAGAATTACCACAGCTGCACCCCAGCACTCTAACTCAGCAACTCTGAGGACCTCCATCACTGCAGAGACCCATGCCCTTCCCGTTCCCTATAGCTGACATTTTCACAGCCATGGGAACACGACTGACTCAGCACCCTGACGGTTAATAATAGCAAGGTTAATCTGGTTACATCCTAAGAAGCAGAAATTGTCCATATAGGCAAAAAGCAATACGGTGTGTTTTGGGGCATGCATCACTCTCAATTTCCTCTCCCTGTCTGGTTTTGTCAAACATGCACTCTGTATTAGATGGACATCTGGCTTTTCCGCTTGCTATAGGTTTTCATAGTGTTTGGTAGCTCAGAGATGGTTTACTCTTCATCCTCAGACACGTGGCCAAGGTGTCACATAAAAAGAAATACCATCTTGATCGTTTTTCTAGTTTGCTTCTGCTGAGGCTGAACCTCAGCAGAATGAGAAGCTGAGTCATTTCAAAATGCAAAGTTTCTTATTCTCTTTGGCCCCAACTAGCTTTGGAGTTGCTCCAGGTTTACAGCAGCAGAGACGAGGCTGGAAGTTAGCTTGTTTAACTCATCACTTACACAACAAATTTGTAATTCAAAAAGAAAACAACGGTACATCTATGTTGTAGTGTCAAATGGTCACCTGGGTAGAATTACATCGCACACTGCCTTGTTTCATCCACAGCCACAGTTACACTGCCAAAAAAAAGAGCTGCCCAGCGGTGAGATTACCAGCCTAATTAAGAGTGGGGGGCTCTAAGTTATGTATCTGATGCACTGGAGTTCCGAAGTGCTTGGAAGAAGCACCTTATCTTCCCTATACACAGGGTTTGTTGAGAACTGCACCTCTGAGACCCAGAGACCCTTCTCCAAGATACGTCTTTAAGAAGCAAAAGTCCCAGGGAATCAAAGGCTGTGGAGCCATCTGTGACCCATCTGATGCTTCCTAGGTAAGTTGGTGCTTTTGCTGCTCTGCAATCCACTGTGGCAGTTCAGAGCATTCGAGACCATTGTAGCATGGATCTCCAACGAGTTCAGCCCTGGAAAGAACAGCCCTATCTCTGCTGCCAGGAAGGCTCTGGGACTGCAGTGTCCCAAGAGGCTCCTGGTGAAGTTCTTCTGCATCCCTCATGGGAGGCAAGTACCCACATAACCAGCCCCTTTCCCAGTGGGGAAACGATGACAAGAGCTACTCCTCTGCCGCCTCTGTGCAGAGAGCAGTACTGAAGCATCACTGAACACATTTCCCTTTCAGCCCTCACCTGCTCCTCCATTTCCAGCAGATCAGCGCTGGATATTTGCTGTGTCTGTGATGGGACCAACACACTTCTCAGAGCTTACTGTTCCCACGCAGCATCAGCCCCCTCCTTATCCCGCCAGCCCCACATCATGCGTGCCCAAACCACAAATCCAGCAGAGAAGCCCAATTCTGTTCGAGACCCTCCCAGAAACCTCTCATTGGAGCCTGCAGGGCTTGTGGTTCAATCTCCAAGTCTGTAAGGAGATTCACAGTCCAGCTGTATCATTAATAGACTAACAAAAGAGAGAGGACCTCTGCAGTCTCTCATGCCGGAGCATCCTTGAAGCAATATGCTACGCACAGGGGATAAATCCCCCAGTTCTCTATTGCTAAGAATGACACTTGTCCCAGTGATAGCCTCAAATCCAAAGCAGAAAACAAACCAAATCAAACTAGCCCCATTCACTGCCCCAGCCCAGAACACAAAGACAATCAGCAAAGCAACAGCTTTCTGATGTGAGAAAGACAATCCGAGTATTTGTGGTCGGATATTGGCAATACTGCCAATGATCCTTTTTAATCTGACACCAAAAAACGAAGAGCAGAGGCCTCAACTTGCAGCTGCTGGAGAACATCTGCTGCTCTGTATCAAGCCACGATGGCACTGCCAGTGTCTAAGACCAAGCTGCCTAATGAGTCCTTGCTGGCTCTATCTGGTTGCATGGGATGTGGTCCAGCACAGATGCTGACAAGCACTGCCATCAATACCCCATTCCTACATGTTTGGAGGAACAAAATTAACAGGACTTTCTGTAACAGAGCATGCTGGGGACTCCTGCTAATGACACACCTCCACCTCCAGAGGCAAAATAAGGCTTAAAATATGAACATTTCTTAATAACAGTGGGAATGCTTTGGAACCCAAGAAGAAAAAAGCCTAACTGGGGATGACAGGTTGGGTTGGGTTGAAAATCTCAAAAAGGAAGAAAGAAATTGCGATAAACAATTTCTCCTTGATTCCTCCAAGGATCTGAAAAGACATGAGACCTTGGTCCTGCCATGAGTTTTTAATCTCTTTCTTTTCAATCTCATTGAATTATATTCTGTCTTTTAATGACATCCTTTCCCACCTCAGCTCCGAGAGAGCTACTTCTGATCTGCAGAAAGACTGCAAAAGGCTAAGTTTCAAAACCCAGAGGAGAAGCTCATGCTGATTTTACTTCACTTAACAGTCACAGCCCAGGCACTGAGGATACTTCAGACCAACATGGAGCGTGCAAGCAAGCGTTAATGCTTCTGAATCTCATGTCTTCTCCTTGCCTTCTATTAATTTTTGTCTACCATTTCAAAAAACAAGCAGACATTTAGGATTCAAACCCGATTAAATAAACCACACTTTTCTAATGGCATACCTCAGACAACATTAAAGCTAAATGGAGTCGTATCAGACACTGTGAAGTTTTTATTGCCAAGACAGAAGAAGGAAAATTACATTATAGGCAGGCACTGCAGACAACTCACAATAAAGTTCCCAGGCACATCTATCTCAAGTGGTTTTGTCTGCAGCCTGCTTACCCAGGTGAATTATACTTGGGCCCTTCCTTAGCACCCGTCACCATCCAGGAGTTTTACATAAATAAAGGTGCCAACACCACTCTGTAAACTTGGAACTGTTAAGGTCAGGCAGGAAGCAGTAACATGCCCACAGCCACGTGGAAAGCGGGTGGCAGAGTCGGGCAGTAACATGGAAAGGTGACTGCAAACCCCAGCCCTGGCGTGCTGGCAGAACGGGGGGGCTGGCATATTTTGGTTTTGTGAATGTGCTTGTGGCTACAAAGTTTAGCTTGTGGCTTGTGGCTACAAAGTTTAGCTTGTGGCTACAAAGCTCCAGCCAGAGGCAGTGCTGGGGAACAGGTGGGGAAAACCAGCGGTAAAACCAAGGACTGAGAGCACGGGGACACTCTGGCATGGGAGAAGGAGCCCCGGACCCTCGCAGGGAATGCGCCAAAGCCCCGAAGCGCAGTGTCCCCATCAGAAATGTAGCATAGGCAGCACCAAGGGCAAGCACCAGGCTCAGACAGACAGTCAGTCCATTCAGAAAGAGAAATCTCCCTTCACACAGAGATGAGCGGCATCCCCGGGAGATCACTTTAAAAAAAATATCTCCCGTTACCACCAGCCTGAGAAATTCCCTGGGCCCCACAAAGGCAGATCAGACCCCCTCATCGTTTTGCAGCCCAGGCGACGTTTCCCATCCTCCGCTGCCTTGCAGCTGCAGGGGGGTTAATGGCTGAAACAAAGCGACGGTGCCGCGCGGCGCTGAAGCGTGACATGACTCCAGGCTGACATTTCGCCCACCCTTCCTTTGAAGCCCCTTCCCTCCTTGCTGCTTCTTCTCATGCCTGTGGCAGCTCTGCCTCTCCTGAAGGAGCCCGGCTCCTCTCACAGCCCCGCAGGGACAAGGCTACCTGAAGGCACCCTGGCAGCAGCCCCAGGGCTCCTCGCTGGCTGCAAGAAGGAGATTTCCTGGAGGCACGAAGCAGCGACCGGCGCCGGCTCCTCTGCAAACGGCACTGTGCAAAGCGCAGCCTTTTTGCCACCCTGCTGCGGGCAATGCCAGACCTCTTGTGCCTGAGGGTGAGACACCCTCACCAGAGCCGGGGAGCACCCCGGTCCCTTATGTGTCCAGTCTGCCTGGTAGATGATCCAAAGCAATGATGACACTTGGTTATTGTTATTCCGTGCCTACCGTGCAGAAAGCCTGCCAGCATCCAGATCAAAACAAACCACCTGCTCCCACCTTGTGCACTTAAATGGCTGCACAGCCCCACGTTCCCAAAGTCACAGTGGGCTGCCTCGCAGCTGCGAGCGCTTGACACCCTGCCACCAGGCACAGGAGAAGGAACACATGGGAGATCCCGCAGACAGACACCGGCTCCCCAGCACAACATGGGTCCTGGCCATCGGCGGGAGTGAGTGCAGGAGCCATCAGTACTCCGTATTAGCATCTCCCCTATCAAATCAAGGGACTTTATTGCAGATGCTAATCCCCTTTGGCATTACTTAATTTGCTGCCTTTAATCACAGAGAGCAGCTGTTCATGTAAACATTCAAATCCATGAACTAACCGCTGGGTCCACACAGGAGCCAGGCAGAGCCCGTCTGTACGGCTCAGCCACCACCTCCTGCATCTTCCCAGCCTCTGCTGTGTTCATGGATATCTACTTAAGTAACAAAAAGGACTTACATAGCCCTTTTGATTAATAAAGAAACAATTTAACTGTTTCATTGCTTTCTGAGCATAAACATCAAGGACACCCAACAAAAGAATAGCTATTCTCCCCAGCAGGCATGATACAGCGCTGGCTGTACCGGCTGTGCTGGGGCACCAAAGGAAAGGGAGGATTTCAGGGACTGCCCCAGGCAGAATAAACAAAGTCACGACATTGTTTGTGCCTGGATCTCATCTACAAGCAGGAAGGGTGTCTTTTCTCAGCACCGCACTAACGGCGGATCGCAGCTCCAGCCCTGGGAAACTCCTTGGCACATGCAAAGCCGGTGAGCCAGCTTCCTCCGGCAGCGGAAGGGGAGAGGAGAGCGTCCCTGTTCGGGTTGGTAACAGCGCTGCGGAGCTGGAAAGGGTGCACGCTGTTAAAAAGCCCTACCGACAGCTTCAGCTGCCCCCTCGGATTGTGAAATTATTACCAACATGACATTCAGAGCAGTTTCAACCGGTAACTTCCTGATACAAGCAAAGAAGTCGTCTGATTGCTACGGACAGAGCGAGCCCATGCTCTACCCGTGGACAAAGTGCACTAACTCCGACTGACTCACAGGGGCACTATCAGCGTAAGTATTTTGAGAGGAGCTAGTTCTTTTAATAAAGGAACATCAAGCACATTTGAATTCAGAACGAAACAGTGGGTATTTTTAAGACTCTCCTGATTTTGAAGCAAATCTGATTTGGGGATGACCCAGGTGAAAGCCTCTGGGTGGGTGGAGGATGCACGCAGATGCGGGAGGATACTTGTGCACATCTCCATTGCCCCTCCAGGTCTCCATTTCAGCCTGGCTGCCCTGGCCGTCGCTGGCGAAGCAGCCTCCTCCCAGGCCTGGGGCAGAGCAAGGGTCTGCTGTGCCCCTATCTCTTCCCCGACCCATCGCCAGCCCCACACAAACACACGCGACAAGTCAGCATGAGAACCTGCAGCAGATCCTCAAAGCAGATGATTTTTTCTCCCCTCCTGCAGTTACCTGTAAGGGTGGATTACGGATATGGCCTATCAGTGCCTCTTTTGCTCATCAAATCCCCGAACTTTGTCATGGCCAAACTTTGTGCCGGTTGGCTGCCATGGGGAAAAAAGCCACCCGCCGCTCAGAGCCGCTGCAATAACTGCTGATGAAGGGCAGCTGCCTTCAAAAATGGATCGGCTTGTTCTCAGCTGCTGGTAATACACTCTGAAGCTTCACAATAGCGCTCCCCAGGCTGCAAATCCCGACAAACCTTTCATTTTACTTCCCCTTCCGCAGCCACTGTTGCCACAGCAGCAAAACGGCTGCCCTGAGTTTCTCTCTTTGTCTGCTCAATAGCATCCTGGTGGTATCGGTGCTGCCGGCGAGAAGCAGCTGCCTTCTGTGCGCTCCTCGATCATTGTTTCCCCCTGCCTAAAAAGGAACCGTGGCCATCCCCACTGCCAGGGGGAGGCAAGAAACAGGCCTGGGGTCATCCTCCGACACATGCCGGCAGCGCTCAGCTCAACTGACAGCCGCGGTGATGGGGCGCGTTGATGGGAGAAAGCGGGGGACCATCGGGGCACTGCACAGGATGGGCTTGGTGGAACGACAGAAGGGGTCGAAGGCATTTTGAGAGACCACGACACAATGCTGAGGCTGCAAAGAGCAGTCCTGGGGATGCCAGAGGCACCGAACAGCCCAGGGATCCCCGTGCCTGTGGGCTTCGTGCAGCACAGCGAGGGGCTGGGGGCTCTGTGCTGGCGGTGGCAGGGTTGCTGTGCTGTGCAGGGACACCTCGGGGCCATGGTAAGGTCCCCAGTGCTCCGGGTGACCCTGCAGGGGCATCAATGCCCAGAGGGCTCCCCTGGCTCTTATGGGTGCGTCTCCTGGGCACCACGATGGGAACAGTGGTCTCTGGCCATTTCAAACTTGATTTTAAAAGTCAGGTTGGCTTTACGAAGCCGATCCAGTTCTCCTCCCTGAGAGGAACAGATCTACTCCTACACAGGCTGAGGAAGGGACTAGCAGACTTGCTCTGGGTCTCCCAGTGAGACCTGAGACCAGGCTTGGGGCCCAGCCACACAGCCATGTCTCCCTGCCTACGCCAGGCTGGCGCGCAGGGGCCAGCTTGGTCCTTTCTCTGCAGGGAGCTGAGGGGGAGATACCGAGTCACCTTCTCGCTTTTCTTCTGCTTTAGCCCTTGTATTGAAGAGGATGGAGACCACCATCTTTCCAGCCAGAAGAAAGAGACAGGACTGTCACTGGGGCTGGGGTTTAGCTATTACATGCGCTCATATCACGTCCCCTCGCCATCGCTCTCGCAGGCTCCAGAGACAGCCAGCGCGTCAGCCAAGGACTCTCTTATCATCCCTTCCCACCCCATCTAACGGCTTCTTTTTACACCTACAGACCACAAACATTTGGGTTTGTTTTTATAATAGTGTGCATGCCATCTGGCAAAACAAAATATGCTTCTCACAAGTATCTCTACAAGGCAGAGCTACGAAACGCAGCTGGTTGTGACAGCGTGGTGGGAATCAAGGGAAGGAGCCGAAGAAGCCGGTGCTGCAGCTGGGCAGCCAGAGCCATCTCCCAGGCTTTGCATCCTGCACAAAACAGGCACTGGAGAAAAATGCAATGAGAGGCAGTGCCAGGAAGTCAGGGACTCGGCGGTCCTCTCAGTCGAGTGCTCTCCGCTACATAACCACACTTGTCCTGCTTCTTTGCATTTTCTTATGGACCTTGCTATTTCTGGAATAGATTTAGGGAGGAAAATGGAATTGTCTCTTCTCAGCCTGGCCTGTAGTCTAGAGATGCAGCTTTGAATACCTAAAGGAAATCATCTCACTTTTTTCCATCCCTAGGGATGTATATAAAGGCTGGGCAATAGCACCGTCATCACTGTTGTCTCAAAAGAGGGAGCTTTGCTCAGTCCTCGCAGAGCGTATCTGCAGGCGCTTTTCCCGGGGACTCCCAGCTCCAGACCCCGGATGAGCACAGGTCCCTTCCTCCAGCCACCACCTACAGCACCCACAGACACGTCCTCCCGTACCCGGCCAGGTCACCTTTGGGAGCTCCTGCTCCTTCAGCAAGGGCTCACACAGAAAACTACCGCAGTACAAACTCAGTACAAAAACTTAAGGAAGGGGAAGGTGGTATTTATTTTAATCAAAAAAATGATTTCTCTAACATGTCACTCACATGTGCACACCTACAAACTCACACTCATGCGTTCACCAAAAGGTAGATGTCCATGTGGTGTGGTCAGGGTCACTGTGTGCAACACAGGACAAGGGACATCCACTAGCCAGTCCTAACGACAGATCTGGCATCCCTCCTCAATGACAGCAAAGAACTGTCAGTAAAGGGTTTTGGACACATTTTTCACATGCTTTAGGAGTCAATGGTTATTACAGGCTGATCTTTATCTCAGCATCTTGCTTACTCAGCCCCCATAAACCCTAGGAAAGCTGCCGCCTGTTGTCTCCCTTCCCTCATTTTGGGCACCTTATCTAAGCCTTCCTCTTGGAACCACAGGAAGCGAATGGCACATCACGGTGTAACCTTGCTCCCGTTATCAGGGAACAGGTCTTCTAGTGATGAGCCATCTGTGCTGCGGCCTTATCACAGCACAGACCTCCTGGTCCTGACACAAACCACACATCCCACCGTGTTTACCCATTTGCTGTCGGTTGTGTCTTTGGTCATCAGACAGGCCACCCCTGCATCCCTTGCTCTAGCATTACTGCTGCTGTTTTCACACACACTTTGCCATTCATACTCCATCCACACTAACCTTAGTATTTCCATTACAAACCTCTACAGTTACTTCCACCAAAGGCAGGATTCCTATTACAAATCACATGAACGCTGCTAGTAAATTTTAAGTCTAAGCCAGCCAGGCCAGCTCTGACTGCTAGTTACAGGCTGGTTCACATTTAATGGTGTTTTATGCCAGTGTGGATAAATGGCTTCTCCAGGCAGCTGGCTTATGAGCTTCTCAAGGTGGAGGTACCTCCAACCACAAGATCATGAGCAACTCTCAGGCCACCTTCCCATGCCTGGTCACTGAGACGTGCCTGGAGCACAGCCGCAGGGCAGTGGGCAGGAACATGAAGGTCTGCAGGGACCGTGTGTCCACATGGGCAGCCAGAGCACCTAAGAAGATGCCAAAGGGAGCAGAGAAGAGACAGAAATGCAAGCTCTGGGCTGTGCCTCAGCCACCGCATTCATCCTCGGCTATGCTACAGGGGCCTCGAGCGCTCCAGAAGTCAGCAGCTGAGGTTCCACCTCTTAGAAAATGAATTGCTGAAACATGACTACTAATAAAAAAATAAAAGCCTTTCCACTGTGGATGGGGAATTTCCTTCTCCACCATACATTCTCCCCATGTCAGAAACGTAATTCAGCAATCATTAGATGTGACCAAAGGTTAAGCACTGTGTAGGGTGGCTTTATGGAGAGCGAGAGACCTGAGAGCTGACACCGAGTGTGGACGACACCACCTCCCAGTCTTCACTCATCACTCGATTAATGCTGGAGAAAGCCCACGAGAGAAACAAGTGAACTCTCCAGCAACGCTATACTGTTCCAAAAATTAAACACCGCCTTTTAGTGTCCACCCCTGGAGGATCCTGGACCACATAGTGCTATTTAGCTTAGTGATAAAGAACTGCCTGAAAACCATGCTATGGAATGGGTGATTTCTCACCCAATTCCTCCAAGGGAAATATTGAGGCACGGAGAGGTGAAAAGAAGGTACATATATTTGCAGGAGAAGAGTCCCTCCACAATGGTAGGCACAGCTCACAGTCCTGATTCACAGCACTGCGCTGACAGGGCTCCTCCTCCCCCTGCAACAGCAATTACCCAAAACCACTGTATTCTCCCAAAACTCTCAGTGTTACTGAAATGTAATTTCCACCTCACTAATCGGAGGTGAGACCATATGACCGGGCAATCCAGACTCCTTGGACAATGCCAACAAACAAAATTGAAAGTCGGTAACTCCCACCTGGTACTGTTAAACTCCAGAAAAGCTCTGAGCTGAAAGAGTTTCCAGGACAGCCTGAGCATCACCTTCTCTGTGCACTCCAGCCACGCAACTGAGACTCCCCAACGTTACTCCTCCAACAGCTTCCTGCGGTAAATCAGAGGGCTGCTAGTCCGAGTGCAATAACTCATCCCAAGTGCTGCTGCATCCACACAGAGGAGCCACGAAGGGCAGTGCAGGTAAGACATGAATGCAAAAAGGGTGAAAAAATCTGTTCTAGCTACCACAAAGAACCAAAGCACTGAAGACATAGCAACAGCCTGGGCTAGCAAATGCAAGCACAAGCCCTCCAAGGATACGTTGGGATCATTTCCATCGCTGACACCCAGATACCAGGCTGGCCACTGGGTCCTCAGCAGTGCACTGCTTACAGGTACCTCAAAGTCAACTGCCATGCCTGGGACATCATCTGACCCAAGCCTGAGCAGGTCTGGAGGCTGCCAGTGATGGGAAAGATCAAGCCAGCCCAACCAGCTTGCCCTGGAGCCTGCCCCTCTCATCCCAGGGGAACGACAGGTCCCACAGGGAGCTGCTTGTTGCCACCTCCTCTCATGCCTCACTCAGAGTCTGAGCCCAAGGGAATCACCCTCACCTCCCAAAAGACACAGGGAGCCTCTGGTACACCATGAGATGACTCTGGTTTGCAGTTCCCAGGGCTGGCGAGTTTGACCAGCCTGCTATCAGTTCAAGCTAACATACATGTCACACCTTCCCTTGCATGGCCAGGGGCTTGTATGTCAGAACTAACCCCCTGGGACTGCTTTTCCTGGATATTTGGTAACCGCTGCAGACCACAGAGCAAATCTATAACTCACCATCTGCATGACACACCACTGACTAAACAGTGCGCAGACTGCAATTATGAGTGTCTTTTGATTTTGTGTCTTGAGCGTGCACCGGTGTCCATGATCCAGGATCCATTAGAAACACCAAACTGTTTCATTAACTGAGGTACGTCAGGGCCGTGGAGAGCTGGAGTGATGCCTACGTGCAAACTGTGTGACAGTGAGGGATCTGCTGAGGAACTTCCCCAATGAGTTACACAGGCAGTGACGATGATGAAACCCTGAATGGATGTGACAGCTTTGGAGCCAACACCAATTGTCCATCACTCACCCGCATGAAGCCTGTGCAGGCACAAAGAGGAACGATTTCTCTCAAACTCACGCCTGCTGTCAAAAAAAAAGGCTGCAGAGAAAGTCAGGTACGTCTAACTGTCCACTTTCTGGGAGGTGCCTGAGACATTCAAAGACATCTGCATGAATTTGTGATTGTTATCCTTCGTCACAAAAACAATATACCATGTCAAGCCACAAACCAAAGGGATTCTGGTAGGAATAAGTAAATAAATGGCTACGTAAGTATCCCAGACAATGTGGATTGGGATCCAGAGCTGGTTTTGGTTTTTCTCTAACATCTTCCGACAAAGAAGGCAGAACGCAGCCAGGGTTACAGAGGAAGGTGAGTGCCACACAGCACGCGGGCCTCTCCATAAACGCTAGGTGCCACCTCTTCCTTGGGGAAGGAGGGAAAGCAGGGACAAGTGGCCAGGAAAGGCTCCAGCAGGCAGCACCGTCTGCCGCCAGCCTCACGCAGCCCCGCTGAGCTGCGGGGACCCATGCTCAGGCAGAGAAGTCTCCTGCCAGCTCCCAACCCAGGCGCAGCTCCTCTGCAGAAAGCTGCCGGACGTATCCCAGCCAGACCCACAAGATGAACGTAAAATTGAGTGTAGCGGCACTCCTCGGGGCAACCAGCACAGGCCGACTGAGCGTCCCCCACCTGCAACCACGCCAGGGATCAAAATCCTGAGCAAAAGGAAAGCGAAGCAAAATCCCCAAAACCATAAGGCATCGGCACAGCCAGACAAACATCTCCAGGCTCATATCTTTCTGCCCTCCTTATAAAGTCTCCTGACTTTATATATGGGGCACAAAGTTAGAAAAGTGGATATTTAGCCACAGTCTTCCATTTCATTTGCATGGTTTTCTCCTTTTTTTTTGGCTGGAGGGTCTCCATCCATCCTGCAGTTCAGCAGGGATAGAAAGG
>NW_009186463.1:19034-21849 GCF_000690835.1 Fulmarus glacialis
GGAGTTTTATTTATGCAAACTTTCTTAAATTATTATTACCCCCTTGTTTACAGCTCTAAGAGGCATATTAAATCTACAGAATGACTTTTACCCAAGCAGGCAGCCAATGTACAACTGGTCCTACCGTTCCCGCAGCTCTGCTGACCAGTGCCCTGGACATGGAGCAGAAGCCGTGGGGCGGCAGGGATGACCCCGCCGGTGCTGCCGTCAGGCTTTTGCTCACGTTCACGACACTCGCAGCCCACTCACAGCAGGACTCCCTGACTGCATCTACGCTTTTCCTGCAAAACGCTTTTTCCTGGAAAACGATGTCACCAAGCAAACAGAGTGTCTCAGGCAGTCAGGCAAACGTCTGGAAGACAATCATCTGGCAGGGCTCGGCCTCCTCAGCCATGCCTGGCACACCAGTGCAGGAGGAGCCCTGGCACAGCAGCACAGTATCCATCTTTCGCAAGAGGCTTTAATCAAGATTATTCCGTTGTTTGAGAAGAAGCAACGCAGGCAAATCTTAGGAAACATAAACCTCATTTGTGATAACGAAAAACCGGCAACGAAAGTCCTAAGAACTTAATCGCTAAAGCAACCCCGACCACACACTGCCAGACACTTGGCAAACCATCTTTCACCTCATCCACGACCAGATTTTGACAGCAGGCATACGGGGCATTTACAAAGAAGGATCTGCAGGTATAGCAAGACTCACCCTTGCTTTAAAAGATGCACGATAGTAACTGTCGGGTAACCGAAAAACCTATGCTGGGAAGTTGATCCAAGCTCAGGTAAAGATCAATGTTTCCAGGGGCTCCCCATCCTCCCAACAGCTGCAGGTTTCAGCTGAACATTTGCACCACCGGTTTCAGGGTGAATTCTCAGTTGGGAGAGCTCCCCTGTAATCTTCAAGTGCCCCCCTCCAGCCATGCCCACTTTCGGGGAAACCCGCGGCTCTGTCTGTAGAGGTAAGGAAACATCTCTTACATTTTGCAGGGCGTCTTGATACTGAGGCAGTGATGAGAGCTGTGACTCAGAGTGGTACGGGGACAACCCTTTCCTCAGAGTCCTCAGGTCCCCTGTGCTGGACTGCTGCAAAGACAACGACAGAAAACAGGACAGTCCGTATTAACAAGAAGGAAAGCTGTGCCCCTCCTGCTGTATTGGCTTTTCCCATGACCGCTTCTGTCCCGTGACCTGTTCCCACTACTTCTCCCTACAACAGCAGTGACAGTGAACATTGTAATAAAATGCTTTTTCCATGCCCACACCTGGAGAAAACATTTGCAATCAGTTGGAGGTGAACTGTTCAAGGTGTACTCCATTAAGTGATACAGCAAGAAGGCATTTTGATTTTACCTAAGTTCCTACATGTTCGTTAAAAACATTTGTTAAGATGCAAATGAAAAAATATTTTTACTTCAGTTTAAACCAGAATCAGCAAAAGAAATCCACCAGGAGACATTTTCTAGATTTTTCTTTTTAAAACAACATAGGCTATTCCAATCACCTGCACGTGGAAAGCAATGAGAGTTTGTAAACAGTGCTACTGCGAGTCACCTAAACTTGCAAAATGTGTGTGACAGGAACAGCTTCTTATTTGGTTATAAATTTGCACGCACCCACAGATCTTAAACAAAGTCAAATAAATAAAGGTAGTCTATATGACCCTAGAAACCAGATAAATGCAATCAATAGTCTGCGTTCAAAGGGAGAAGCAGCACTGGGTGTCGAGAGTACTGAATAATCTCCCTAGGACAAAGTTTCTGCCTCATGTTATTAGTTCTCTCTCTCTGTGATTCTGAAACAGGACGGTCCTAGAACGAGTTGTTCTCATTTATAAAAGTACACCCATAAAACGCCAATACACAAGTAGCCAAAATCAAAGGTCTGGGAGAAGATTATATCTTTTTATTACCAATAAACATCCTCATTAACTTTTCATATTCTTAAGAGTATCAAGCAGTGCACTGTCCTCTATTTTAAAGCTATAAAATCATGACCTTTTAGATTTTTATGCTCCATTAAGACTTTTGACTTGCATTTGCTGCAGAAATGATGTTTTCTACTTCAAAAGAACCAAAGAAAAACCACTGGTGCAATAAAATTTAAGAGGAAATCTCATAAATCAGCTCAACTGTATATAAAAAGCCCTCAGTAACCCCAAAGGCCTGACCATAACCGAGACTTTGGGGACTGTGGCCGTGCCCTCAGCTCTGGAAATATGGAAAGTTCATTTCCATTTCTTGCTTTCATTTAGCAGAGCAGAATTGGTGCATTCAGAATGGGTACATCATTTTCTATCAGTGTCAGAAACATTTTCTTGTAGCTACATGGCCTGTTTTAGGACATGTTCAGCTTTGGCTTTATTTCAAAATGTGGTTTTCTTAGGTTAAAACATCTAGTGTGACCCAGTGCTTTCACAACCATTCTGGCGCACTCACCCTATCAACTTTCCTTTTACAAGCTGTGAAGAGAAGGGCAGTTTTCAAGAAAGCCATTATGAGAAATGGATGCTAGTCCTGTATCACCCAATCAGCTGGGAACTGTTGTGCCTCACATGGCGTCAAGTGATACGGCATGACTTCAGCATATTGGATGTCTGGGATTCCCTTGAATTTACAAGGTGACATCAGAGAAAATCGTGGCCTATATTTCTTTTGCATTTCACAATAGAGAGTCAGAGACAGAAAGATCTGAAGAAGATAAAGTTTAAGCTAAAAAGTGACTGCTGCAAAACTGAGTTTCCCCCACCATGCCTGGGAGGTATATACTTTCAAAGGAAGGTTAGCAGGTCACAAAGGCATTCTCCTAGAGAAGCTGGCGG
>NW_009186464.1:0-15598 GCF_000690835.1 Fulmarus glacialis
TATATTAATAAAATATATAGTTATATTGTATTTCTATGATATAGTAATTTCTGTATTTTCTATCATGCATTTCAAAATCAGCTAATTTTACAGTTCAGAAGCTTTTGAACACTGGCCTATTTCATGTTTTAATGTAAAATCAGAACTGAGTGGAGAATTCTGAGGACTTAATGTTTTTTTTGAGGAATAGGTTTCCTAAGTTGAAACAGTCATTTAAAAAAAGAGTAGTTTGATATCTTTGTGCGTTCCTTGTTTCTGCCTTGATATTCCTCGTTGGGGGGGGGAAATTACCTGCATAAGGTTTCTGTTATCCCAGCAGCTACCTAAAACCAAGTCATCATCCTGATAAATGAATAAACCCTGCCTGGAAGCACATATTCAGATATGCTAGAGGCTACCTCTTTCCCAAAAGAAATCAAGACCTCATAGACTTCAAATCCAATGCCAATGCAAACACGAGGAAGGTCTTGTGTGTCCTTCTAGCTGGTACCAGCTCTTGTTTTGGTTTGCAGCAGCACTGAACTTAGAGGAGATCTAGTGTTTCCAGAAGTTGCCTTTTTCCCCAAAATCAACCTTCTTTGCTGTTTTAATGAAAGATATTTCCTTTATCTAAAAATCTTGCTTAAATCCATAAGCTATCAGGGTTACACCAGCACTGTTTGCTGTGAATATCATTAACTCATGAAATTGCTCTTCTTGGTTACTTGCATGGGATGCTTTCAAATTTGTGTGGTCAGTCAGTCAGAAGTCACTATTGTGCGTTAAAACAAAAACTCAAGAGATGGGTTGAAGATAACAATTTGAGTTTGTAATTGGTTTCAGTGTGCCAGGGCAGGATCTGACAGAGAATGATTGTGTCTAAGCCAGCTTCCACATCTGTAGTATAATTATTTCTGTAGTAATATCATATTTTTGTGAGGCTTTAAAATGCAGCTTTGTTTTTCCTCCTTAGGTAATTAGAAACTGTCTTTCTATGGCTGAAACCTCAGTGTTTTCTCCATTAAGCCAGCTGCCTGGGCGGTGTTTATCTTAACCTTGTTTTGAGTTTCTCCAACAAATAGATGACTCCTTTAGTTCTAATTTAGTTTCTTTTGGTATTTCTATTATCTCTTTCTAGTTGGCAGGCAAGGAAATCAGATGTGCATCGAATGAAACCATTTGTCATGGATTAGCGCATGCAAATGCCTTGATGACAGCAATAGACAAAAGCCAGCGAGTGTCTGAATGCTAACTTTGGAAGAGAAAATTAACGAGGCCAAACCACCAGTGATAGCAGTCCCTAAATGCGATTATTCAATGCCTAAGAGCAAGGCGACACTCTTCCGTCCCCTTCCTTGCCATTTTTTCTCTTATTGAAATATTAAGACATTAGGGTAATACATAATGACCCTGCGAAGTGGAGAGGTGTCCATGGGAGCTCCTGGCTTTCCCAGAGCTACTCAACGGCAGGACCTTCCCTCTGCCTATTAAAACCCATCTGCACCCACAGCAGAGGAGAGGGATGAGACTCGTAGGTAGGCAAAACTAGAGAAGACCATCAGTGATATTCCAGCGTTCATACCCTAGTTTGTCACAGCACACTGGGAGTCCCAAGGGCTGCCAGGCAGGATACTTAAGTGAATCCTGTTGAGGTGGAATGTATTTTTCTCAGTGTCTTGGTTGGAAATGTTTTGCACTTCCCTTTTCCCCGAGGATGGAATTGGTAATTGTTTAATGCTGATCTCCCACTGTTGATAACACACTGAATTGAATGACTTGACAGCAGTTATTAGACATTTATCTCATGCTTGTGATTGTTACTCTGGCTGCTTTATGAGCCTGGTTGGGCTCTTTTGAGTCCTAAAAGGTAAGTGTGGGCTCTGCCAAGTTGCCCACTCAAAGGATGGTGTGAGGAAGAGCTGAGATACAGTTGTGGGAAGGGAATTTTGAGATGCCCTGACTGGGAGCAGGCTGTGGACAATGAGCATCCTGCGCACATTTGTATTTCCATCCCTCCCAAACCACCCTTAGGAGAATGCCAGACACAAATGCTGTAGTTAAGTGAAAAGACCACAATGTAGCCAGATTACCTGCTGTCTTCTCTAGGTTTTCACTCCATTTCAATCCTTTTTCCCCCACTACTTATTCTATTTCTAAATCTGTCTCCCTTCCTTTAAATCACTTTCCTTTATTTTCTTTTAAATCTTTCTTTATGTAAGCTCTTATGGCTCTCACTTTTAGAAAAGGCTCTCTGAACCTTCTCCTCTTTAAAGTCAAAGCACCTTAATGTGGTGTTTGAACAACAAAATGCCACTTGATTTCATCCCAATTAGAACACCACCCACGTTTTTATGAAATAGTTTCGAACATTGCTATTTGGAAAGAATCAAAATGGAGCTATTTGATCAAAAGTTTTGAAATGCTAACATACATTTTCCACTTCCTGATATTGACACTGTATTTTAAGTGTTTTCTAACAAAAACTGCAGAAAGTATAGATTATAACCTTTTTCACCCATAGGAAAAATTATTTCTGTTGATCAGAATTTTCCAATGGGAAAAATTTCACAAGTACTTTGTGCCTGTCTCTGCAGCAGACTGTATGCCAGGTGATATACTATCATAGTGGCTTCTAGTTTTTTTGTTTCCCCCCTCTGCCCTTATGCTTTGGTTTTGTGTATTTGTACTGGAACCAGACCGTCATCCTTTATACCCCCAAAGTTTCTCCCTGTTTTGATGCTGTAGTGTAGTCAAGACACCTTGTTGAGGTCACGATGTTACCGCAAACATAAGCATGTTGGTCAGACCAGGTAATGCAGGCTCTGGAAAGCAAACTCTTGACTGAGCAGGACCAGTTCTGAAAATGAACAAATGCTGGAATCAGTCTGTTAGGGGAAATTCATACAGTTTAAAATGCATACCTGTATTTAAATGTAACTATAGCAAAATAATTACCTCTGTATAATACATATGCATTGTATGAATTAGTACATAAAGTTTCAGAGGTCGTACTGTAAGCTGTGTCCTGTCTGCTTTTAAAAAAGTGCTTTAATGTCCAGATTTCACATAGGAACCAAACAAAGATATGAACTAAATTCAAATATGCCTTTGTCAGGAGGGATTATTCCATATTCCGATAGCACATACAGATCTCAGACCATCAATGTTTGCTATAAAGAGATAATAGTTTTACAGGACACCCAACCAACACCTGCCCTTCTGTTTGGTTCTTTTCTTTCCCTTTATGCCCAACCAAGGGACAGTTGATCCCCCTGTGCAGTCTGCACACAGCATCCAGCAGTGGAATAGATCATCTGAGGAAACTGAGAGGTCTCAATCATAAGCATGTTTAGGGCAACTGAGATGCAAATAGGTGAGGTTTTGTTATTCTGTTCCTCACGTAGCTTCTTTAAGTGAGGCTGGTGGCTGCCAGACACTGTCCTCCCAGCTGGTACCCAGAGCAGGCATCCCGTCCCTCGTGCTCCGTCCTTGGCAGGGCTTGGTGTGCAAGTACAAGTGTTGCTGTGAGCCGGGTGACGGATCATGGAGGCTCTTAGCTCCCTCTTTTCATGAAATCAAGTGCTTTACTGTAAGCCAACTTCACGCTGGCTTAAACTTTCATGGTGGTTAAGCTATAATCTATCAGACTGCCCCAGCTGTGAGGTGTAAAGAGCCTTCACGTTCACTTACTGTTACTCAATTGACAAACAAGTTGTACTGTTGTAGTGAATTTTTCCCCTGTGTCCATGCTCTCAGCTGAACCACAGGCTCAGCGCACGCAGGCAGGCAGTGCGGCGTTTGCTCCAAATGTGGAACTTCCCACTTTTTACTTAATTGCTTCCTTTAAGAGATGAGAAGGTTGGGCTTGTCTTTGGACAAAAGGCTTCTCGCTTGAAGGCTGTGCTTCCCACCAGAGTTTTGTGTGATGCTTCCAATCTTTCACAGGCAGCGTAACCCTGATTCTGCATAACTCGGAGTGTATTTTTTGTAATGTGTCTGACTTGTAAGTCTTGTTAACTGCACGCTGTTATCTCAATACGCTTGCACGCCAGCTACAGCAGCATAAAAACTTGTGGCAAGGTAAATCATGTCAATTTTTTTTAATAGGGGGGAACAAAAATTCAGACTATTTCATTTGCTACAATTGGAAAAAACTTAATCTCTTGATTGCTTCTAGAGACACAGATTGCTCTGGGAAAAGACCTAGAAGAGCAGTCCCGAAAGAGGGCTGTGCTCTGGGGGCTCCTAGATGGAAAGTCACCTGTGAACGATGCCTTGTTTGGTCCAGCCAAAGGTTGGGGGGGACTTGGTAGGGCTGGGATGCTGTTAGGGTCCTGCATGTCCTTCCCCACTAATGGCCCTTTTTTGGCTGCTGCTGTTGAGTCTTAAGCCAACTGCAGAAGTTTTGCTTCTCACTCGCTGGAACCTAGAAAACCTCTAAGCTGGGGAAAGGTCTTCTCTGTTGTTTACCTGTTTTGGCAACACAGAAGCTCAGAGGTTACGTAGCTATTTGCCAGTATTGTTATGTTTCCTGGCAGGACTTCATGCTGTCATAGAAGCACAGCAGGAAACCCATGTCTCAGTTCATACTGGGGCCACCTGGTTGGACTGGGGAGTCCTGGCAAGGGATCCTCTTCCACAGGATCCTTTTCCTCTCATGCAATGACACAGCGACTGAGCTTCAGCTGATGTCCACTGCCCGGCTTGCAGAGGGTGTCTAGAGGCTTTTGTTAGGCCTTGAGAATCAAACTAGGACTTGATTCCATCGGTATTGCTGAATTAATGTAGAAATTGCTCATTTTAACCTCTTGTGGTTATAAGCTTTTATGTGCTTGAGGAATTGTAGCAAATTTTCTTTTCTGTTGTGACAATTGTTTGTTTATTTTTGTAGGCTGGAATACAGGGTAACACTCTACATTTTGCAAAGCAATGTTTCTTTTGTTGTGTGACTAAAGCAGTGTAAATAATTGAATTTTTTTTTATTTGACAGTCAAAGCAAGATATCAAGCGTTGGTTTGGTGCAGTATTTACACTTTGAAATTAGTTTAGAACAATTTGATTGTTTTCCTTACTAACTGGAAAAGAAAAAAAGAACATAAAACCTGAAACAATTTGTCGTATTTCTAAACACTGAAAGAAAAGCAAGGAAAAGGCCAGATTAAATAAATAAATAAAAATCTAGAGAAGTTACTGCTTCTTTCCTTAAATAGATTTAAATCAGAATATCTTTAATAAGAAGCTATGTTCTTCTGTAGGAGTTGACCCTCCATCTTTCGCCCAAAAGTAGAGCTGTGGTGTTAAGATATTGCTGGTAGGGAGAGCAGCTTCCAATACCTCTTGAGTTTTCCAATTTGAATAAACAATTAGGTAATCAGGAGAGCAGAGATGGGGCATCAGGATTTTTCTCTCTCACTTGCTATAACAGGGCAAAAAAAAGCCAGTCCATTGCTCACAGTCTCCCTGGCTAATGTAGTGTTTTATGTAAGGTTGAATGGGTTTTGAGACAGTCCCTACCCCTGCCAAAACGTGAGGAGAAGGAAGAGGCAGTGCTAAACTCGCTGCCACTAAAACGGAGCGCACCGCTCTGCTCTGAGCTGGTGGGGGTGGCAGACTAGTCATTGAGAATTAAATGCGTGTGAAAAGGAGGCTTTAACAAACAAAGGATGTGTGTTTTAAAAATACCGTGTTGCAAAGTTTAACCTCTGGGAAGGGCATACTTGGGATGGTTTTGCTTTTCTTTCAGAAGAAGAAAGCTGAACTTGGCCCGCTAACCCTGTGTGGTGCAGTAGGTGTAGATTTTTCTGCCATTCTTCTGTTGTATTTGAACATAAGGCTTGAACTGTGGCTTCTGTCTCCCTGCTTCCATTTTGGAGGAGGCCAAGGCCGCACCCCAGTCACCGCAGAGCACTGCTTGTGGCCTCTGTTCATCTGTTCAGAAAGAAGCAGGAGCCCACAGGGAGGGAAAGCAAAGCTTTGACTAACTGATGTTTGTCTGTGGTGCTACTGAGGTGTTTTGCTGAATTCTCAGTCATCTCAAGATCTTTACTAATTTAATGAGCCAATTTGACTCGTCAAGGTGACAGTTATCCATGTCAGAGACCAATACTCCTTCTTCTTTAACATACCTCTGTAGCAGTTAATTTGCTGTCCTTGAAGAAACAGACTGCAATATCACTTTATTTTGAGACATGCTTCTAGGGTTTTTTTAACTGAGGCTTAGTATTAGAAATGTGTTTCTTTATCTAAGTGATAGCATCTGCTTTTGTCATTTTTATGTAAACTCAGCTCAGCTTTGCAAAGCACCACTGTTCTCCTCTTCCGGAGAAAATGTGATCATCTATCAGTAGTGAAGCTCTGTCTGTGCGCTCTAATATTAATCACTGAATCTAGCAGTTATTTAAACTGTATCTACTTGTGCCTTTTTCATGACAAGTTCTTGGGAGCATGGGGGGGATTTTGGTGGGATACATAAGTGACCGTATTGGATCTTAAGTAAGAGTACTTACAGTAAATGAGTTAGGGATTATGTCCCCGAGGAGACCTTTAGTGGAATATATAGACTTGTCAAAAGAAAAAAGCTGCCACCACCACCAACAAAAAAACCCAAAACAAACAAAAAAAACCAAAACAAAACCCAAAACATCTTCTGGAAGGAACATACCAGTTTTAGCAGGATCCAAATTTTGGTAAAACAGAACGAAAGAGAGGTTGAGATCTTATCGACAATATGATCAGTGTGTGGTGGTTTGGGCGTTTCCCTGGCAGCTGATTCAGATGAAGGACTTGCATCTCAGTCTTTCACTGGGCTGTTGAGTTTGTCTGAATTTTCCCTTTCCCAGGGAGAAAGTCTGATTCAAGCAGTGAGCTGCTCATTCAGCACACAGGGAGCTGACGGCATGGCCTGGCAGCAGCACAGCATAAAGGCCAAGGGTTGTGTTTCAGCAGCACAAAGCACAAACCTCTTTCCAAAGCCTTGTGGTTTTTGTAGAAGTACCAGCCTCGTTCTGCCTGATGTCTTTTCATGTTGTTACCCAGCTCAGTGGACGATCTGTATATCTGTCAAATCTTGGAGAGCCCCAACTTTCTGCCAGCAGAAATAGAATGGGGTATAAAACACTTAAGATTGCTTTTGATGGCAATTCATGTGGAATAGAAAACGTAGATTCATTTCATAGCTGACAAAGAGCTGATTATTTATGTTTCTTAGAAAACAACTAAGAATGTCTAAGAATCTTTTTTTACCATTATGGATGACTTTCCTTGTATTTTCACATCGTTCTCTTTGAATCATGACAAACTGAGATTAAACAACAAACAGCCCCTAAGAGCTGTCATTTTTTTTTTCAATGATTTGCATAGGATGGTACCCATAAATTATGGAGCTACCGGATACTGTGAATGAACAAGTACTTTTTGTGATGTAGCTTTGAGAAACATCCCGTGAATTGTATCTGCAGAAGATAATGGTACCATCCCATAAAAAAGCTGCTTAACAATTTCAGGACACTAAGCCATGAGGCAAAGGTGCTAGTTTTTTACTTATTTTTAACGTAAACCCATGAGTTTTTATGCTGGATTATATCACTGTCTGCCTATCTCTTTTCTCATTGCTTTTACCATGTCATCTAAATGTCAAAAGAACAAAAATCCACCTCTTGGTAACAGGAAAAGGATGAAGATTTTCCGTCTTGCTCTGGTGCTCTGAATACTTTGACATCTGTAATATAACTATTTCTCAGCAAATAATTCACCCAGCTGTGGACACCCTCTTTTGTCTGAAGCATCTCCCTCTTCTGTAATGGGAAGTTTTGGAAAGATGCTATAAGAAATGGAGGCTTAATTTTGTTCTGCTGCAAAGCCTCCTTATTTATGGCTGCTATTATTTCCTTTCATTACATCTTGAGGAGAATGGAGGAAGGTGGCAATGTATCATCTCCCAAAATGAGAATGCGTGGATACGCATATGGCCAGACATATCTAACCTTTTGGTTCTCAGTGGTGCAGACATATTTGCATACAGGCTTCTATATGTTACCTCATCTTGTAGTGCAGAGACCCATTTTTAGTGTAGAGAGCTGGATTCTGCACTCACGTTCTTTGCTTTGCTCTTCCTTTATTTCCCGTCTTCTCAAAATAGTCCATAGTGGGGATGTTCAAAGCAGAAGGGTCTTAGTCACTCTTATGGACAACTAAGTGCTAAATGTTTCCCATCAGCCGACCAGGTCTTGCAGTCAGTTATTGAAATAGTCACAAGGGTTTGGGGTTTGGCTGTGTTTCTGCTGGGTCTTGATGAAGACTGAAATGTTTTGAGTTTCGCTATTGCTGAGAGCATCTTTCCTCATTGTACAAGTGCCAGTTTGAAACGAGATGCTTCCTCCAGGACCAATGGCTTGTCACAGGCCAAAGTAGTAGCAGGAATAGCATTGTAAGGGGCAGCAGAAAATCCCTATGTTGTATTGCCTAGGGGAAACGAATGTTACTGCCTTCCTTAGACTTTTTTTTTTCCCCCACAGAGACAATTTCTGCAGCTCCCCTAATGGCAGCAAAGACATCTGTTTGCAGCTGCAGAAGCAAGATGTGTCAGTAGCTGGCCCGGGCAGGGCAGCAGCAGCAACGTCGCTGCAATGCAGCAAGCTCAGCACACACTAATTTTCCGTGTTTCTTGTCCGTGCACCCCCCAGGCCAGCCTGGCTTTGCCTGTCCTCAGGGCACAGCACTGTCAGGCTTGAAGTGGTGCTGGCGAGCCGCGGTCCTGGTGGAGGGGACGTGTTGTACGTGTCTCCTGCCACCGCAAGGCAAAGCCCCAGCTGACTTGGGGGGAGAAAAGGTGCCATCGCAGGCACAGGGCTTCTGGCATTCTCTTTATACGCACTTGTGACTTCTTTTTTATTTCCTGTCAGTGAAAACCTTCAGAAATATCACTCCGTGGATTGGAAATACTTATCAAATTCCCTGCTTTTTCATTATGTGTTTTGTTATCTGCCTCCCCCCACCCCCAAAAAAGAAGATAACCCCTTCTAATTTTTTTAACTTTTACCTTCTATGCTCTGGTGGCCGCAGTTAGCCAGACCTCGGTGCTCACAAGGATTATGTTTTCTAAATGAAGTACTTAAAATCATAAAGGATAAATGTATGAAACCATGAATATGTATTGTTCATATATGTATGAACAATATAAATTATCCTGCCTTTCTTCTTCTCTAGAAACATTTTTCTTATTACATTTTGAATTATGATTCCTGTAACAAATTCTAAAGCACATATATCGACTCAAGTGCAGAAAATGCCCAAAGCGTCATTAAGTTTGCCATGACTGTTTCTGTCAATATTTAATATTCGGGTAAGTGCAATTCATGCTGTAAACAAAGCCATGGTAAATTGGTGGAGGGTAGTGCTTGTATGTATACACATCCATACCTTTACTGTAAGCCAGCTCATTTCCCGCTTTGCATTCCCCACATTCACATGGATTTTTCATGGGGGTTTCAGGCACTATATGCTTCTGCATGTGTGGTAAGGTTCAGAAGCTTCATATCCATAAAATCAATCCGCTTGGTGATCTTCTGGTAAAAAACACCCGAGAGTTGATGGTTTGTTCAGCTTTGTGGCAGATCATAATTTGGATTTACAGCCGTTTGCCAGACTGGTGGGCAGAGGGGTAAATATCCTCCCCTCCGGGAGCCGCCAGCCTGGCAGCACCTCTGTGTCACGCTCGGAGCCAGCAGCGAGGGGACGCTTGTGACCTCCTGGGGGGGGACCGGGGCCTCGCTGCTCCGGTGGCTGCCCTGTGCTGCAGCTGCCTTTAGAGGTGGGGTAGAAAGGTCTGGTCGTTAGCAGTGAGTGGGGATTTGAGGTAGTAACGGTTTTCTTTACAATAAGCTTGCCAAACATTTTGGTTTCATCACACTTCTTCTGGCAGTGATAGATATATTCATTAGCATTTTTATCGCATAATAGTCTGTAGCCTTAAAATGTCAAATTGTGAGCACATTTGTAGATCAGGTTTAACTATTAGTGCTTTTCCAGGAATTATATATAGATATGTATTAATTCTTTATTGGCAATATTAAATCATAGTTGGAGAGCTATGCATCTGTTCTTTATTCATTTCTCCCCTGCCACCAGAAACATGCAGACATCAGAGCATCTCACCCAGCTGTCAGTATTTGAAGATGTTTTCTCTTTTTAAGTCTCTTACGTAGTTATATAATATGGAGGAGTGGAGGATATAAAGGTTTCATCAGTATGCTTTTCTGTAACTTATATTTATTATTTTTTCAAGGAGGTAAACTTCCACACCTATGAGGAAAAAAAGAGGTAGACTATGAAGCATTGTTCTTAATGGCAGCAATGAAAGTGTTCTGTGATTTGGGATGTTAGAGCAAGTCTGCTGGGAAATGGATTAGTAGGCCAGGAAGAGGGTATTGTGATCAAAGTGCATAGTAAATTAATTTACCTCACACTCTTGCAATTTATCACATAGATATCACTTCTACACATGAAAAGATACATGAGTATGGATGCAATATTGCTCTAGTACTTATATCTTATTCCAGAACTTAAATAATTTAACACTCCTGCTTTAACCTTATTGAAATATTAAAACCCTGCAATCCCTTAGATTTGCTTTTGTTACAACTGTAACATTACATTTTCGTGTCATTATGACACCGGTTCATAATTGCAGCTCAGACAGGTCTTTGGCCATTTGAATAGAAAGCAAAACTGGTTTTGACTGGTAAATGCTAAGCGATTTCATCATGAACAAGGACATGCATTATAAAGAAGGAAGAATTACAGATTCACTGACATCAGGAGCTCTTTTAAAAAGAACTTTTTCATTTGCTCACCCTTGCAACTTTTGGCTTGCAGTCATTTCCCATCTGTACAGCAGTTCTGAGTGATTTTTTTTCAAGTTGCAGTAGTTACGCTTTACAATTAGACTTGGCTGGTAAACAGTTCATTAAAAATATCTACTTCAAAGCAAGATGAAACAAGTCTTTCAGAGGTTTTGATGGAGAATGGAACAAAATAAAAATCCATCTATTGTTGAAGGGCCTCTAAGTTGGGGAGGGGGGTGGTGGTGCAGTGAAGTTGAGCATGGGAAATGCACAGTTATGTCCTGGCCTGAGTTATGGGGGTTAAGAGTTCTTGTTTGCTACTCATGGTCCAGGAAGGTGCCTGAGAAAGCTGCTTCAGTCTGTCTGTGCCTTTGACCAAAAACTGCCTCGTTCCTGAGCAACTCATTACTGCCAAGGAGCTCTCCTCCTCAAAAAGTTTCAGCCGTACAGAATATGTGCTATCAGATGACAAAAAGATTTCCTCAAAAAGAAGTCCCAATTGGCTATAGTCACTGTGTTTAATTCAGTTAAGCTGAGCTGATCCCTGCTGCTGGTGGAGCTGGCAAGCAGAGTGTTGCAGAGGAGAGGGTCTGCTCCTCTCCTGCCATCCCACATCATCTTTCAAATGATTGCTTGGCTCCTGTCTGTAGAGCCACCAACTTCTTTAGCTGGGATCCTTTTATTGCCTGGTTTCCTCTAATTAATTACTTATGTCCAGGTCTTTTAAAAATTTGGTAATTGGTGTATGTAGCTGTCTGTTTCCCCTAAAGTCTGAAACTGTTTTATCTACATCTTATCTAAGTGTACCATCAGCTAAATTAATACTAATTACAATTTCCAAGACTCCCATGAATTGTACATTTTCTGAAGAGAGAAAAGTTTTCTTGACGGTTATTTATGGGCAGAGGTCATGAATATCACTGTATTAATCTTTTTTGATTACTAACGCCTGATAACTCAGATTGCTTCTTCCTAAAGTATTTTTGGTTCAATTAATTTGCTTTTACTGCTGGATCTAATACACATTCTGCTGTAGTAAATCATCTGCTAATGAAACGACGTCTTTTTAAATCAGTGCAGACTTGCTTGTGACTATGTTTGTTCTTGTTAGACTTCCATTTGAGGAAAAATGTGTACCTGAAAACACTTACAGAAAATTCAAATAAAAAACCCAGTACTCAGATATTTCAGTTTACTTGAAGTTTTTGAAGTGAAATATTGTCACCTTTAAATTTCTTGAGATTTTGACATGAACATGAGTGGGTTTGACCATCCTTTGCATAACTTTTTTCTGTACTTTTTTAGCATAGAATTATTAGTGTTTCTTGGAGTTTTTTCTGTTTTTAAGCTGTAGGGCTCAGAGCCTTTACCTTCAATATGAAAACACAACACACACCAGACATCGGGGCGGATATGTTAAGGGTGCTCTTTGCATCTGGCAGTGATGTCAGATTAGCCCAGGCTCTCCTAGCGTGGCCACGCAGAACAAGGCAGATTCAATCAGCTGAGATCGGCTGCAGGGAAGCGTGCGGGAGAACAAGCTAAACCATGAGGGCGGCAGTGTTTCCAAAAGCTCATTGAATGATGAGGTGGTGCAAACATTGGAACTCAGACTCCGAAACTGGCAAGAAAAAGGTGATGGAAGAAGTTGCTACTCTCATAGAGAAAGAGGAAATCTTTCCAAAACAGGCAGTTGGCTCCCAGTTGAGTTTTCATCATAGTGTTACTCCATCAGCAGAACATAGGCTCCAAGTAAGACCACACTGATTCAATGGCATTTTACAAGCATTGCCCAAAAGACTTGGGGCAGTAGATAACTGTGTTCTAGGGTTATATATAAAAGCACCTTTAGACTCTTTTACAAAATGAGATTCACTGATGGCTCATGTGAGGGATTTCAGATGAGCTAAGTGATCCATCAGAGAAAGGACTAAATGGTTGACCAAGATGCTTGATCTTAACCAGTGCAAAATGAATCTCTTCCACTGAGGTAGAAAATTTGTCATGACAACTCATGTTCAGGTCCACAAGAGTAGCTCCGTAACTAGGTCTGCAGGTGACAAAGAAGTGTTTGGGTAGTCAAAAGGGAAGATAGATGCAGCAATCTTATTTAAGACGAGGCCAAAGCTACAGAACTACTTTGCAATGTGTTATTCTAATCACAAATCAACAATATGCTGGGATTCAAAAAACAGGTTAGACTTAGATGATTAATAAAAAGATCTGTAGATATATTCGGATACGGTTTATAACCCTCATTTTAACAGTATAAGCTTGCTATTCACCTCTTAACTTCATGTCTCTGGTGCAAATCCTAGTCATGCCTGCACTAAAATCTGTGCCTATCTCTCTGATGTCCGTGATACCTGGCTTTTAAGTCTGACGCAATATAGCTAGAACAAAATTCTTCTCTTATCATAGCTAAAGCAAGACTTATCATGGTGTCAAATCTCAGTTTTCAGTATGGTCCACTGTGAATAATTCCATCCTGCCTGTAACATAAGTGTCTTCTTCAGCTCCTCAGCTTGTCTCATCCTGGTCACCTCTGAATCATGCTGCATGAACCATCTAAGATGCAATTGTTCAAGTTTGTATGTGCAGTCAGAAGTCTTGTTAAAGCTCTTGTCTCATGCCCTGATTATTTCCACCTTCATTTGTCTGTTCTTCATAAGTTTTGTATACTGTGCTAGTGTCTGTCTGAAATGATGAGGCAAAGACTGTCCTTAGCCTGTACCTTGTCTTCCCTCTGTCCTGGTATCCACTTCGCTATTGCATCAATTGTAAACTACTTGTTTTGGGGTTTTTTTAATAGCCTTTTTGGTCTATTCCCAGCAGATTTGTTGCCTGTTTATTGTGTTGTACATGCTTTCATGTGTATCCCACATTGTGCAGGTTTTCATGTTGTTCATTCACATAGTACTTTATGTACTCTTTCACAGTACCAAACCACTTTAGTGTTAGCTATTGGGATTCTGGATTAGATGTAGCAATTGGTCTGATATTCTATAATAACTTCTCTATAACGGCAGAAAGAAAGACTTTCTTTAGATAATCTATCTTCAGAGATCTGTACTTAGGATAACAGATAAATTATTCTTAAACTCAAGCGACCGTGTCTGATCTACTAAGGCATCTCCTGGGACATAGTGGTTTAGTTACCCAAATGCGGATTTGTACTTACTGTGATTTTCAGCCATGAGTTTTCAGTTTAAAAGATCTAGTTTTTCAGTTTAAAAGATCCAGTTGCATAAGGATTTCACTTCAATGGGTCTTAGTCCTCTGAATATCCCCCTCTCATAAAAAGAAGATTCTAGGCATATCCACACAATGCAAAGGAAAACAGAGATGTCCTAGTTGGAGCCTGTATTAGCTGTTCGGTGTAGACTAGTTTCAAGCTATTATATCAGTTTAGGTGCTTATAAGACCAAAATTCAGTATTTTGAAGTTTATCAAAGATTATCTTAATTATACACATGTGCGTTTGTGCTTCATGTTTCTCAGATTTTGTTAATAAACTAACAATTATCAACAACAATTATTAAAAGGTGTAGCTAAAATTTAACGCTGATTGAATCGTTTATGCATGTGGGTATGCATAATATGGAGTGCCCCTGGTTTATTAATCTGAACCGAACTGTGCTGCTCTGAAAGAAGGAAGATGTTATTAAAGTGAAGTATATGTGTATAGCCAGGCTATTGCCTTACAAACTGTGGTGATAAACCTGAGGCTTACGTACTCTTGAAAATATCCCCTATAGAGAAGTGCATGCATTTGTTTATAATAAGTAAGTCAGAGCTTTAGAACAGGATTTCTGCTGGTGTTTGTAGCCTGTGCCCTGGCAGCAGTTAGCAAACACTTAATTAGCATCTAAACCCAAGGTTAGGGCCTCAAGGGTGACCTTCAGTAGAGGGGAGCCATCAGACACTTTTAATTTCCTAATTACTGAGTGGGGCTAATGGATGTATGACGACATCAATTCCACAAAAACTATTCTTGTTCCTTTTGGGTTCCTCAGACTCCTTTGCTTGTATCGATTGCATCTCTGCCCTGAAAAACGTATAGGCAGTGTGAAAGAAAGCTGTTTTGGCTTGAGGTGCTGCGAGATCAACACTGTCATAGTATACTTAGTGATTTAAATGTGATATTCCAAAAAGAGGGTAGGATACTGTGCTCATCTCCACTGAAATAATATTAATAACTGTGTTCTGTTTTTAAGGAAATAAATGTGGAACAGGGAATTCCCTCAGAGTTGAGGGGTTTAAATTGCTCCAGGCAATAGTACACATAATACCATCAGTAATACTTATTAAACACAACTCTCTGAAAAGGAGAAGCTAACGTTTTTAAATGTCCATGGGTGCTCACGACTTCAGTAGCTCAGCTACTAGTTTATACATAGAGCGTGCTCACAAAGTAATCCTTATTCACTGAGGACTGCTTACCAAACAAAGTGTCTTAGGTCTGGTGCAGAGCAGGCAGGTTCTGGGTTTCAGACCTTGCTGCCAACCAGTAGTATGGGTCAGTGACCTGGTGCTGGATTCAGAGGTGTCCTGGTTTCGGCTGGGATAGAGTTAAATTTCTTCCTAGTGCTGTGTTTTGGATTTAGTATGAGAAGAATGTTGATAACACGCTGATGGTTTTAGTTGTTGCTAAGTACCTTGTGGTCAAGGACTCTCAGCTTCCATGCTCTGCCAAGTGCACAAGAGGCTGGGAGGAAGCATAGCTGGGACAGCTGCCCAGCTGGCCATTGGGGTATTCCATATCATGTGATGTCATG
>NW_009186465.1:0-2837 GCF_000690835.1 Fulmarus glacialis
TGCTGCTGTTAGCGACAGCCGAGCCGCCCCTGCCCCGGGAGGGGTGCCCTGCGCGGGCGCGATGCTGCGCTGGGTGGAGCGGTGGCCCCACGCCGGCAGCTGGTCACGGTCCTTGTGATCCTTTGTAGGAAGGGTGTTCTTGGGGTTTTATGGTTATTTTCTCTTGATCATTTGAGTGCAGCTGTGTTTAATGAGCTGGAAAAGAAGTAGGTCAATAAAACATGTGTTCGTTGTTAGCAGAATACCTGTCGGACCATGTGTGTGTCTGTAATTGACCATCTAAAGCTTCAAAGCTTAGCACAAAGACAATTTAATAGGGAATTCATACCTAAATAAATTAATATTAAGCAGAAGCAGACAGCTGGCAGGCAGTATACCCTGCCAAGGTGAGACTGTGGGTATTTAATGCACAGACAAGTTATGATTTCAAGTCAGACCTATTTTTAAGTCTCTCTTATTGATATGCATTAAAAAACAGCATGCCAAAAATAGTTTAGAAGCCGTGTGCTTTAAAGCCAACACAACTGATAATATAGCCATGTAAGTAGGTTAAAATTTTAAATTATTTCAACCTAGGGGCATGCTAAGAACTTGATGTTAAAGTGGTATCACTGGCAGTGTCTGAGCTTGAGATGTTTTTAAAATCTTTTCTTTGATAACACCAGTGTTAAAAATAGTGTGTTTACTGGGCTTTAATAACAGAAAAGACAGCTGCATCATCACGTGACTCTAAAACCTGGAGCTTTAAGACAAGTATCAAATAAATGAGTTGGAACCATTATGGAGCTTTATCATAAAGCAGTTTCAGTGGAATAAATGTAGATTTCGTCTTAGCCAAGAATTTGGTCCAAATTCTCTAGACCAAACTTCTCTAAAGAGTTATGAGGTAAAACCTGAAAACTGAATTGCATTGTTTTACCTAAGCCAACAACTAAACAAAGAACAGAAACATGCAGAATAATGGCATTTCCAGTAATTTTACCATGATCAAAAATCCAAAGTACAGACATGAAGAAGAGTTGTTGCAGACCTTCTTTGTCACAGACTTTGAATTCTTTCTGTTCTCTGTCTTGCAACAGAAAAAATGTACCAAAAGCTGATGAGACTAATTAACGTAGGATCTATTACGATCTAATTGCTCATCTGCTTTTTGTGAAAAGAGCTCTTATTCATGAAGGTGCTTGTTTGCCTAAGAAATGCAGCTGCTGATTTTGCACGGGGTTGGGCTGGTTAAAAGTAAGTAACAGCATTAAAATTCTCAGATTGATTTCCTGCCTTATTCAGTCAGCTGGGAGATGGATTAGGCTCCTCTTTCCTTGGTAGCTTCAGGGTCAAAATATTTTTCCCAGTGTTTTTTGAGACCCAGTACCAAATTCAGTTCCTGCTGTGAAATCAGATTTACTGAGGTGCGAAGGCCTGGTTTCTCAATGGTATTTGAGATCTCGACTGCCAGTTGAACGGCTGGGAATTGTCCTCGGCTCCTCAAAGCTTACAGATGCTGTTTCTATACCAAGTGGTCTGAATCCACGTGGCAGCCGCGTGTCCCGGCTGTTCCAGGGTGAAGGGCTGCGCTGCCCCGGCAGGTCCGGTGCTGCCGAGTGGTGTTCCCTCTCTGCCACCAACCATCAGCTCCATCAACAACTGAACCTGCAGTATGGAAAATCCATCGCAAATTGGGAAAGTCTTAGTAGGCACTAAAAAAAGCAACCAAAACCGATCATAGTGCCTTTCACCAGGAGGAAAGGGAGAGAGGCTGAGGTGCCTGGAGTTCCCTGGGGAATCGGCTGTCGCTAGTGAATCTGCATGGAAACCACTGGGAGCATCATTAGAGACGAAGAGGTGCTGTGGGATTTGCCGGTGGGGACTTTCAGTGGAGCTCATGGGAGTTAGGCTGCTGTTTGCTATTGAACTGTAATGGCAAATGCGAGCCTGTTACCCTTGAATTCCTTTGAATATCCCAGGCCTGGTAGACTTAGCACTGGTTTTTAGGTGTCTGCTTGTGCTTTGCATTATGCATGAGTGCCAGTGGGGGGATTAACTACAGCAGCTCTGCCATTTCAAATAGCTTTGACCTGAAGTTGATGTGTCAGCTGTCAGTCCAGATGACCTTGGTATAAAAACTGGTAACAGTTATTATAAATAAATAGTAAAACCAAACCCTAACGCTATATTAAATTTTCAGAGGAGTAATGGTTTTGAGAATCTTTAACATACTTGTTGCTGAAAGTGGCATAACTCTTTTTTACAAAATTTTATGTTGTAAAGAGGGCCAACATGTGACACAGATCTCTGAAAGTCACTGCAAATTAGTTTGGTGTATACATGCAGTTTCTGCAAAATCCCTGTGGTGAGTTCCCCCCAAACCTCCCCTCCTTTTTTTTTTTTTTTTTTTTTGTGGAAACAGCTGGGAAGGAAAAAACCCCGAGTATCCAACCCAGCCTGACCTCAGAGCTGACCTAGCTTTGAGCAGGAGTTTGAAACAGAGGCCTCCAAAGATCCCTTCCAACTTGAATTATCCTGTGATGCTGTGAAATTAGGGTCAGAGCTGGAGGAGAAAAGCTGAGGGCTTTCTATTAAAAACACAGAGGCTTGAGAGGGTTTTTTTGCCTGGAGTGTTTCCTAGTGCCTTGATAATGTCTTCCTGTCCTTCCCATAATCATCACTGTGGGCACTCCAAGCTTACCTGAAGAGCTCTGATCCTGGGGGAGAGAGAGGAGGGGCGAAGGAGAAAATCCGTGGCATTTATTTGATGTGGAAGTGCTTACATCGTATGACAACAGACAGAAGGTGAGAATCAGTGAGTTGTTTACTTGGCTTTTGTACACCGTCACACCCCC
>NW_009186466.1:0-1251 GCF_000690835.1 Fulmarus glacialis
GTCCTCCCCTGCCCCTGCCCGGTCCTGCCGAGCGCCGTGCCGAGCGCCCCGGAGGAAGGGACGCGGGGGTCACCGCGGCAGGCCCTCGCGAGAGCCGTCCCCTTGTTTTAATTGATTTCCAGATGTACAAGCAAATCCTGCCGAACCGCCGGCCATGAATAATTAATTAACTGCCACGCACCCGCGCCCGGACCTCCTCGCCGGGGGCTGTTCCCCTCCATTTCCGATCGCGTTTTGTCTCCGCTCCTTCTTCTAGCCGAGAGATGACAGGCACGGAGGGTGAG
Source organism: Fulmarus glacialis (assembly GCF_000690835.1). Classification (NCBI taxonomy): domain Eukaryota; kingdom Metazoa; phylum Chordata; class Aves; order Procellariiformes; family Procellariidae; genus Fulmarus; species Fulmarus glacialis. The sequence continues at coordinate 285 of NW_009186466.1, forward strand.
AAGCGGCTGGTTCTGCGGCAGAAATTTGTTACGAGGCCATTTAAATCATTCTAATTACTCCAGAAACACACCATTAACTTTTCCAATGAGGTCTGCGGAGGGGAGAAAGGGAAAAAATATATGTATACACATCTGATGTATTTTATGCAGCTTACAGGAATAACGCAGAGGAATAAGACAAGGACAGAGAGAAAATAAACAGGCAACGTAATGTCCTGACATTAGGAATTCAGAATTCATTAGAAAAGCATTGATTGCCACGGACTGATTTAGCACAGAGCGTGATTCTCGGGAATACAGTAGAGCCCGCAGAAACGCATTGTAATTCAGAATTACTTTTAACAAATAACGAGAAAGAGCAGCACTGCAAGGAGTTATCCGAAGCACCGCTCCTGCTCCCTTCTCCATCCAGGCAGGACCTTGCCGCTGGCATGAGCTCGGCCGGAGGCGAGCGCTGCTGCTCGGCAGACATCGGATGGGGCTGCCCCTGCTTAGATAAAAAATCAGCTCCTGCTTCCTAGGATCAGCCCAGATCCCAGACCCCATGCTGTCGGAGGGCAGCGTCCCTCTGGGGCCCGGCGGGTCCCCGCGCCGCCGGCACCCATCCCTCTAGAAAGGACGCAGCGCCCAGAAGGGCAATATTAGCAGGAACGACTGGGCTTCGGTACCGCTGCTGCTTGCAGGGAGCTTTGCGGCCGAGCACCGCGCTCGCCTTGCTTCAGCTCCTCCTTCAAACGAGATTTCGGCCGCTCTTCATTTTTCATTTGTGCAAAATTCAAACAAAAATGAAACGTCCCACTTAGTCATTTTCCGGGGATTTTGCTTCAGGCTGGCCCCTGCGGGGGTTGTTATTTCCCTGGAATGCCCCCGGCGTCCGGGAGGCGGCTCCAGGCTGTCCCCCCAGCGCGGGGCACGCGAGGAGACTGGCAGCTCGGAGCGGGGGGACACTCGCTTCGCCGCTGCTCTC
>NW_009186466.1:1375-1627 GCF_000690835.1 Fulmarus glacialis
GCCCAGGTTGCCGGTAAATCCCCCCCGCTCCCCGCCGAGCCGCCTCCCGGCACGGCACTCCTTGGCGGCGGTGCCAAAACACGCCTCGCTTCGTCGCGTCCCATTTTCAGACCGGGATTGGGGGGTGCGCTAATAAGCATCGCTTTTCTATACGTTCCCTAAGCGTTACTTGCTCCTCTCCCGCGTTCGGCGCCCCACCGTTCATTAACGTGCCTTTTTGCATCCGCACGTCGTGGCGGCTGCGGGTGGCAG
>NW_009186467.1:0-21244 GCF_000690835.1 Fulmarus glacialis
CCCGCCGGAGCCATCCTGGCCCTCAGAGAGATCCCCCTCGAGGCCCCCGCCTGCCGCAAAGCTTCTAATTTGCGAGCGCTCCTTTGTGCGAGAATGAACTGTCCGTGCAAATTAAGTTTTGTCATTAATCGTATTAACACGTTGCTGTCACAGGATTCCTCCCTTCACCCTCCTCTCGGAGAGCCGGGCTGTGGGCAGCCGCAGGAGGAGGCGCTGGCATGGCGGGCTTTCCGCCCTGCCTCACAGGCTGGGCCCCATCTCCTCAAGGCCCCCTGAGAGCCCACAGAAATGGGCCAGCCTGAGGGAAATAACACGGTTTACATTCTGAATTTAGTCCCTCAACCCTCACCCAGAAATCTCTGCATCAGGTCAGGTAGCTTTAGCTTGATCTGAAAATCCAAGTGGCAGTAAATTCACCACAGCTAAGTTATTCCAACAGTTAATTAACCTCCTCACTTTAAACACTGCACCTGATTTCTAAGCTGAATTTGTCCAGCTTCTGCTTCTAGGCATCTGATCTCATTAGGCCTCTTGCTGGCAGATGGAAGCGACCTCCGCTCTCCGGTGTCGCTGCCCACACTCGCTGCTCTCAGCCCGCCATCAAGTCCCTGACTTTCACACAGGTGAAATGGAGGAAGCCTCTCCTTGGAAGGCTTTGCACTATTAAATCCATCACACAGCTCTTCTCTGCATCGCTGCCAATTTCTCAACACCAAGTGTTTCGAAGTGAACCTCAGAAGATACAGTAACCAGACATGATCTCTATCAATACCACAAACAGAGCTAACAAATCTTCCAGCTTGTACTTTATGTTCCCTCCTGATACATCCTGCTTGTCTACCCAGCTGGCACATCACACAGGGACAAATAAGGTGCTTAAATATCTCCGTTCTGCCTATCATTACTTACCTACCTGGTTACACCTGGTAGGAAGGCACTATGCAAACTGAGGAAGGACACAAAGTTATGCACACAGTAACGTAAGACTATTCTCACAGTGCAAGAAAGCAAAACTTACTGAGCCCAATTCCTCTTTACTCCCAGGGTAAACATCAATCTTTCTGCTGCATCTACTTCCCTACAGGTATCACTGAGGGAGGCCCGATAACATCAAGCTCCATAAGGCAAACTGAATTGAGAAGGTTCATCAGACAGCAAGAAAATTAGCTAAACGAGGTGGCAGCAAACTGCAAGTGTGCTTCCTCGCTTTTAAGAAAGCCAGACATGTAGCAAAAAAATCACTGGGGAACTGCAGCAACTCCCAGCACCTCTCAGACCCCAGCAGACTCCCACCACACTTCAACTGCAATTTTTGAAGTGCTTTTTTATGACATCACATTCCATTTATGACATCACATTCCATCTATGACATCAGTCTCTTTGGCAGCAGCTCAGTCTGTCACCACTAGTCAGCCCTTTCCACAGGAATATTTCAAAACCTTACTTAACAGCAGCTGGGGGAGGTGGGGAAGAAAAGAAAACAATGCCCCTGAGAGCTAAAGGAAATAAAATCCATAGCCTCCTAAGAAGGGAGTATGAACTGCTGTTATATCCACATAGCATGAGGTATTGACCACAACAGCAGACAGACCATCCACACACAGACAGACATCCTATGCACCATGTGTTTTGGGGGAAATGTGTCTGTCTTCACCAGCATTTGGAGTTCTCTAGGGTGTGTCTGTCTTCACTGTCTTCTTTAGAGATGATAATAAACCTTCCATCCATTGTGGGCATGTTAAGAGGATGTGCTGGGAGGACTGCAAAAATGTGCCTAAGCCACCATAATTCTCTGCCCCAATCACTGCAGCCTTCCTCAGTTAATTCTGCTGGAGTGAGAATAGTGAGTTGGGTGGATGCTCTGTTGGAAAGCCTTTTTTGGTTGGACTCATTTTAAGTGAGAGTTTGTGGCCTCCAAGTTTAATCCCGTGGAGCTCGGGTCACACAGAAGCAGTAACAGCAGTGCATAGAATTAGAAAACAAATTCAAGCAAGGGACTGAAAGTGAGAACTAAAGGATTGCCAGAAGATTGCAAGTTCACACAGTGTAAGGAGGAGTTTGAAATCAAAGCTCTTGCCTCCTCTGCTGAGGCAGAACAAGTCAGGTGTCTACTCAGAACCTCATGCAATGCAAACTACAGGGGCTAGTTCAGGCCCCCTCCAGGCAAGGGAACAGTAACTTCTTCATATACACTAACTTCAGTGTATATTCTGGTGACCTGTGGTCACCAGAAATCACAGCTTTCAAGAGTATTTACACAGCAAGAAGTAGTAGTCTTGCAAATGAAGCATATATAGTTATGCTGGCACAAATAACAGATCACTTGCAGTTCAAAAGTATAATCTCTGTGTATGAGAGGATCACCTAAATTAAATAGAATCTCATTTGGAAAATTAATTTTTAGGAAAATGTTTTAGAACCTGCTCTCAACTCAAACTGGGTCCACATCTGCCCTCCAGGAAAAATTCCACCCAGACCAACAGGACTGCTCAGAGAGTAAAGTACAGCTATTCTAGCTGTAAAGTAGAGTCAGAATAGACCCTTTTCTCCATACAGTATTATAAAGAACTCTTCTACCAAAGTAAACTTCCAAAGAACTAAGTATTGCTATCAAGGTTTCATTTTTAAGGTTGCATAAACAGATTTCCCAACTTGGACAGCCAACACAGCATATCTCCTCATTACAGCCCAGCGTTTCAACTCTCAACTACATTTATCAGAGAGAATTTTTCTTTGTGATTATCCAGGTTCTTTCAGTCCCTCACTGCAGCTCAAGATCTTCCCCACCCCCTGGTGTATGGCTTACTTAAGAGATGGGCAGACTTGCAGGCACTGTGTTCAAGGAAGCACAGGAATTGCTTCAACCCTGTTCAAAGAGGAGGCAGAGCGGAGACAGTGCCCTGCCCCACTCCCAACTGACCTCCCAGAAACAGAGCAGTACTCACATAAAGCAGGCAGCATGCCAAAAAACTTGGAGAGAAACATCTTTGAAGGAAATCTCTTCAGCGGGATGTTTCAGACAAGGCAAATATGCATTTCCCCCTACTGCAAAATTTGCCTGCCAGGTAGCAAAGCAGGAAAGTTGTTGCACAGATTATCTCAAGCAATAAGACACTGTTTTCTGTACCCTGAATTGATGGAGGAATTTCATTTCTCCCATGGAAGGAAAAGATAACTAACCCAATAGCTATAGAGCAGGTCACTCACCTTTCTTCCCACTCACCAGGGACCCAGGTGAGCCGGTAGGTTATTTTGCAGAGATCACTTGGGGAAGGGAGGGAGGAAAGGGATGGAGGAGGGGTCCTCATTTCAGTTTGTGCCTCTGGATAATGCACTGGGAGGTCACAGACCTGTTCTGGGTGCCTGGTGGCCAGCCCAGGACTCACATTCAAGAAGCAGATATCACTGACTATGGGTGACCATTCAAATTGAGAACAAGAGAAATCCCAAGGAAATAACATGAAAATTAAGAGATTCAACAAGTGCGAGCAGTAAAGAAAGGTTGAAGTAGCTGTGTTTGTTTAGTCAAGAAAAGAGAGTTTATTGGAGACATGCTAACTGTCTCTTTGAAGAGGTTTGTTTTAAAGAAGGGCATGATTTAAAGAAGTGGCTCTCTGTAGCTACTGCAAATAGCATAAAAATAAATTAAGTATCCTGCAAAGATAATTTGGTGTGAGCATGAGGAGGAGAAACTTTCTATATCTAAGTGTGGGAAACTAGTGATACAAGCTGCTCAAAAAACTCATGGAGCCTGCTTCGATGGAGGTTTTTTTTTTTTTAAATTGGCTGAACACCTATGGGATGGTCAAGGCTTCCTCCTCCGTCCATAGGGCTGGATTACATGTTTGCTCAGGGTCTGTAACAGGACTATATCTCCTTTATGCCTTGGAGAAAAAAAAACACTGCAATATAAATGCAAGGTAAATAGTCGCTCTTCACAGTGTCATCCTCAGTACCCTGACCACAGACAATCATCAAGTCAGAGGTTAGTGGAGGAAAATTGTGGCAGAAACTGAAAATACCTCCTACGCATATTGATTTTTTTTTCATGCAGACAGGGTCAGCTTGTGCTATATTTAGATATCTTTCTGGTGGTTCTGAGTGTCCTTATGCAACCAAATTTGGTTCTTTCTGATTCTACTGCATTAGAATACTATATTCTCTTGTTATTCCCCAAAACACCTTATTCACAGTAAATAGTTACAGCATGTCCACTCATGCTTCCTTAAGCTGTATTAGGCCCTGACTCCAACAGGGTCTGTCCACTTCTGTGTCACCAATGTAATCTGGTCTCTGCTTTTGTTTCAATTCATGGAACGCTCCAAGAGGAAAGCACAGAATAGCTAGTTTTGCTTTTAGAACACAAACATGCTTTATGAGCAGTGGATGCACATTGGCTGATGAAGAATCCCAACTGTCTGGGTATATGGGATAATTGTTCCACTTGGGACTCATTAGCTAATTGTTAAAAGTTTCTAATGAAAAGCATTTCATAAATACAGCACTAAATTTCCAGAAATGTAATTATGGGCTGAACGCACATTTTTAGCACCTGTGTTATCAACTACATAAGCCAATAGCAAAATATCTTGTGGTGTGTTATCTCTGTTCTCTCTGTCAGTCTCAGGGTAGGATAACTACTAGCAAATTGAAAAGTAACATTTTTTATATTCCCATTTTTGTACAAAGATAGCACAGTCAGCTTGGGATTGGTTGAAAATTCTGCCCCTAGCATACAGAATCTCTTGTGGCAACAGTGAAGAACAAAACTTGCACAGGAGAGGAGAGGCACAGACCAAAGAGCTATAACACAACTTCTTGATCTTGTTTTGTCACTTGACTTTCATGCTATGGGACAAGCTTTTTACTCAGTGTTAGAAAACATTGTTTACCTATCGGAGCCTGCTCCTCAAGTTATTTTAGAAAATCATTGCTCTACTGAATAGGAAAATTCCATAACCAGGTTTCTGATCCATCAGATCAGGAACTGTTACTAAAAAAAAAAAGTGTAATATCATTCCTCATTTTCTGTAATTGAACAACAGAAGCAAAATACTGCTAATAAGCCAGCAAAGCATTTGTATGGTATGAGGACTTGGACTTGGGTCAAAAAACAATTGCACTGTAAAGGAGAACTCAATTTTGTTCAATCTTGATCCTAGTTAAATGAACAAAAGCATATTCAGAACCAATCTCAAAGCTGTATTTTCTTTTCTATGGTTTGGCAACATCATGCTGGACAGAAGAACTGACCATCACACAGAGTGCACCCGCACTGTACACAGCACTATCTGAGCTGGGGGTAACTTAATTCCTATTCCAGCACTGACAGCACTGGTCTTGAGTCCTGAACTCAGGTCTCTGTTCAACATTGTACCATGGAGAAGTATCTGCTTGTTTGGAGCTAACTGGAGCACCACAGTCACAGTATGGGCATGGCACAGTTGCGTTTAGCTCTCATTGAGTTTGAGAGACCTGGGTGAGGCTGTAGCTATACACTGTTTGCACTGTGCTCCTCAGGTACCAGGAGTCATATAAGGTTTTCTAATTGCTGACAGCAGCCTACTACTTAGTCAAGAAGAAGAATGAGCAGATAGATGTATCTGTTAATTATCTCCTGAGCCATTGGGCCTGTGGCCCTGGAATCAATATTATATTGTCAGAAGAAAAATCAAATTTAAAAAGTGGACAGACCTCAGAAAGTTGTATCGTTTGTGATGTGTAAGCAGCATGCCCTAGCTGGTTTGGTTGCCCTGGCAGACCACTGACATGGAGTACATGGAGTGACTACCTCTATCCTGCAGGCCCTTGTCTTTCTCCTTGTAACCAGAAAAATTCCAAATTCCAATATGAATATATAGGGTAACACTCTCTCTCGAGTATTTTAATTTCCAGCAGTATGAGCTACTGCATGCCCTGATGCAAGAGAATTTCAGAAGTCCCATAAATTACATTTTGCCTCCTCACCTCCAGAAGGGATTTCCTTCATCTTTTCCTCTTCCAGCCCAATCCTTCAGGACAGCCCTCTCTGTTTCTTGTTTGCATAGCATCTCCTCCTGCATCCTCTGGGAAGCTCACCTGCTTGGCAGCAACATGTGCATGAGCATCAAGGGAATGGTTGGCAGGCAGGGAAAGGGACCCCACCTGAGTTACGTATTGATCAAAGGCGAAAAAAGGTCTCTCTCTTTAGAGCAGGTTAATTATCTGCTGGCTGCTGTTTTCATCCCTTCACAGGCATAAGGAAGCCAGATAGAGCTCTGGCTACTGTTGCAATGGAAAAGGAGCAAACCTCAAAAGGTGTTGAGGGATTGGTAAGGAGAATAGTCCTAGACACCCTCTTGTCATTGCACTATCAAGACAGGACAAGCTGATACTGCTCTTCGGAAGCAGTAAGAGAAGTTGTTAAAGTGGTAGTTCCCCCTCAAGCACCTGAATTGTCAGAGGGTCCTCCCTCCAGTACCTGTCACAGCTGAAGTAACAACATATTTCCATACAGGAGGCTCAGTCTGTTACTCTGACTGAAGTAAGATCACAGCCAGCCTTTGAATGAGTAACAGCATATCCTCTGCATGGCTAATGCTAGAAACTTTCTTCTTTATTTGTTTAAAAAAAAAAAAAAAATTTCTTTTTCACAACGCTCAGAGAATGCTGAACTTCAGGCTTTCAGTACCCAATCTGCCTAGGATAGATTTTTGTTTTCCTATTGCCCCTTCATTCATGCAGAAGCCACTTCATGATCACGTAACCATGTGCATGATTGATGGGAGGAGCTGTGGGGAGAGTAAGTGGCATAATTTTGATTATGCTTTGAAATGCTTAGGGTTGGAAATTAAGTATGAGATCCCCCCACTTTCCCTGCCTCACTTGAAGGCAATTATGATTGCCTTAAAGATGCAAGATCTGTTGAAAGTAACAAATTGTTGATTGTTTGTTTATTTTCAGGGTAGACAACAATCAGCTTTTAATCAGCTTTTCATCACCACTAGAGAGCTATTAACACTCTAAAATAATTAGAAAACAGAAAGGAAAAATCTTCTCCAGTTATTTTCATCAAGGAAACTGGGACTTTATGAAAAAAAAATCTCAAGATTCACAGAAAAAAAAGTTAACTTGGTGGCACATTTAGTTCACTCTTTTAACAATGAGATACTGTTTGCCAGATAGGTGGGGATACAAAACACGAAAAGCTGAACCATACTTATATTTTTCCAAAGCCTGCTGCAGAGAGTCACCCACCACGCTGAGATCTGATTGACTCATACACCTTGTGACAGCCATCACTGCCCTGCTCTCCCCCTTCCAAATCTCTCTCTGAAGATTCTCTCCACCTTCTGTTTCCCAGAGCACTGTCCTTTTACCACAGCCTCCAGGTTTAGTCCAGTATCGGCAGTTGTTTCCCCTCACCTCCCTCAAATATAATTTGTTTGCAGTCATGCTCACAATGGCAGAGCTAAAGAAAATAATCGCCATTTCTCTTTCTGTGGATTGTGCTTCCTGATGTATGATGCTATGGATATAGGCATCTGAATAAGAACCAGTATTTTCAGCCACCTTGGGTGGACACTCAGTTATTTCTGCTGACCTTTTTTTTTTTTTTTTTTTAGGGAAACAGATTGCAGTGGTCTTCCATTTCTCTGATCTCTAACTATTCACAGAGTTTTGTCTTTCAGATCCCCACAATACACGTTTTTTCCATTTTTGAGTAAATGAACTGTGAATACTGTCCTGGGGGAAACCGTACTCAAACTTAACTACAATAAAGAGAGCAGCCTCCAAATTTCAATCATATTAGAATTAGCAGCAGGTATTAAATGTCTCAGCAGATACTACCTTTCTGTGATTTCAGATAGGCAACACAACTAAACAAAGTCCCTTCATCTCACATACAACTTTCCAGCAGCTTTCCCCACCAATAATCCCATGAAAATATACCCTCAACATGCCTCGTTTACTTCCACCTTATTGCCACATACACCTTTACCAGTACAATGGTTGTAACTTGAATGCAGTCATCCTTACAGGAAAACAAGATCAATCATGAGCACTTTGTTAGATCCTGAGACAACCGCTGTTATTTTGTTGTGCTGTTCAACAGATATTTGCCTTTTGGGGCAGTGACCAGACAACGTCCTATGTGTGCTCCTAAGGTGCAGTTAAGTGGCAAGCAGCCTTTGGTAAGAAGACTGGGGGACAGATGTGCTTTGTTGTTATCACATTGCAGAGAACCTGTCCTCAAAGCCAAGAAGGGATGCCCTTCTTGATGGTGGGCATTAGTCAAACACAAGTTCTCAGATCCAGTAAGAGCTAACTGAACAAAAATGTAATGAGCTGTAAAAAATAGATCAGACTGGATTATGGATTCTAAGGGATGACTAACTAAAGAGTGTGTGAGGGGCTGAGCTAATTAAGTATTCCCCCACCAGGACCCCAGTGGCTCTATTTTTTTTTTTATTATTTTTTCAATTGCCCATTGGAGATGAATTGTGATTCACTTTAAAAAGGGATTCTTCTTGTAAATCGATCAGTGTTAGACCCATTTGACCTACTAGTGTCTCTTTAAAGATTGATGAACTGGAACACAAAAGTGAAACTCTCTCACTTTAACTGTTCCCATCTGAGTTTCCTGCACTGTGAGATACATTTTTAAAGAGGCCTATGGAGTGGTTGCATCATTGATTCAAATTCTAGGGTTATTGCACAAAGCATTTCCATAGCCTGGCAATACACAAGACAGCCACACAAACTGAAAGGCGGCCATTAGCAAAGACAGTCATAGGACTGTTTTAGATTAAAAACTGCTATTATTAAAAATGCGCTACATCTCAGAGACCATAGCAGGAATTTGTTAGGCCTTTTACTTTAATACTGGTCACTAATTAAATGCAAAACAGCAACACTAATTAAAAAAAAAAAAAAAAAAAAAGGGATGTGGAAAAATCACTTACTGGATTTATATTTTCCCCTCTCCAAGTGAAACCCCTTCCTTGCAAATGACAAGCGTTTTGGCCAAGATTAGCAAGACAGGCTGCAGGTAACTGAACCTTCACTCACCAGAGGGTACCACTGCATCCAAAAAGAAAGATACAGACTTTTAATTTAGAGCTGTGCCTTGCACTATTTCAGGCAAACCCCACTTGTTTTCACATAGCTATCTACTGCCAGTTTAGTCTAATGCTTTGTTTTTCAACCAGGGATGAAGTCCTGCCCACCTCTATCCTCCACTAAAATTCACAGACAATGGTCAAAATTCTCTTCTCTGCTCACAGACACTGTTTGGTGAGCACCCAAAGGATATTTTTGAGAGAGTGCATCACCCTTATTTTACCCTCCTGGTCCTTTTTCTAAGCTGATGGCTTTGAGCAAATAGAATAAATACTTGGGTATTTATCTGTTCACCTTCATTCAGATTGTATGATTTTGAGGAGGTATTTGTGAGTATGAAGTGTTTTATAGTTTCTGTATGTCAGAAAGACAGCATAACTTGCTCGGTATACCGACACTACTGCGTAAAACAGAATAAATGGCCAGTGGAGGGTGTGGTTTATCATTTTAAATTATTTTTGCACTCCAGCCAAAGACAGTTGGTTTCTTAAACCATGATTTTGTCCTTTTTAATTTGACTACTCAATTGTACAAGAATTCCTAATTATTTCCCTAGTTGCAATAGCACCATCCAACTTATTACCTGAGAATAGCAGTATTTCATAAATAATCTATTGCCTTTTTAACCTGAAGGTCTCAACATCTGGTCTTCAAGAATATGAAAAATTTCTAATTTAATAATGGAATATTCCTATGATAGTCACCCTCACTGGAAAGTATTACTTTCTGAAGCTTCCTGTTCTCCACTCAGGAGGATTTAGGGTCAAATAGATCATTCAACGACAGTGCGTCTTTTTCCAGCAGAGACCCAGAAGTGCGGGGAGAGATCAAGAGCAGGCTGGCTGTCAGATGAAGAGCCAAGACCGGCATGCTATTTGTCAGCATCCAGGCTAGAAGCATGAGTGTTGCACTGACGAGATAGCAGGCTGGGTTTTAGCATTGTCGTTGCTCTGTGCTTGGATCTATGTTAAGTCAGCACAGATCTCTGAATACGGTGCTAAAGCCTGGCTTAAGCTCCAGTGCAACAGTCTAGAGACAATTGTAGGTTATCTGGGACCCTGTGGAGCTTTCATCCATCAGAGACCTCTGGCCCACCTGTCTCCTAAGACTCATGTCCCAAAACGCAGAACCACAGCCATATCCTGTCCATATGTTGTACAGTGTTGAGCAAAAATATTTCAGAGTGAAAGCAAAAATCCAGAGGTTGCTCCCCTGGCACAGAAGACCAGTAACAGTATCTCCGCTGTGACTGGGTAAGTTTCAGCTGAATTCACACAAGGAGCAGGATTATTTTTTTTTAAACATCTCCAAGAAATATCTGCTGAGCACCATGTAATAAAAATAAAGACAGACCTGACTTGACAGGTTTGCAATTAATTTTCCTTGGCTCTTATTTAAATCTTTGATTCTGGCAGTCTTCCTCTTCTGAATGAGAAACACTGGCTCCCATTCGTTACTCCTAACATAGCAAAATCCATAATGTGGCAGGTGTTTGTTACTCATTTCATTGACACAAGTATTATGTTTAATCAAAAGCTGAAGCAAGACAAAATGAATAAAACAAGATAAAACAAAAGTAAAGCCTGAAGCACCAGTCTATCCTCCACACTTCACAGTTTGTCAGGACATTGCTGGGTAGAATCTCAAAGAGTAAAATTTGTTTGCTGAAATCACACACTATATTGTCAAACCAACCCATGGAAGCTCAACAGAAACATCCTAGCAGACTTCTCAGCTTGTGTCCTACCTACCAAACAATCCTATGGAGAGATTTTATAAAGCCTCCCTCCAGCCCTTCCTGTTGTAAGTATAACCTACTTACAACATGCCCCTTCCCCATCACCCAACTGAATTACTTCACACAGGACAGCCATGAGCCTAGCGTTAGGAGAAGGCAAAGTCCAAAAATCTTTGCGAAGCAGCTGTTGTCTTACCTTAAAAAGCTAACATAGATGTCTAGAAAACATAGGAATAACTAACCTTCAAAACAACCGTTGGACAATGCATTTGCAACAGAAAGGCAGTGACCCAAGGACCTGAGGCAGAAGCTCAGCCAGGCTTGTCAAATGGTGTATTTGTAGCTGCACTGAGATTTGAGAAAATATATTCTGAAAAACAGGATCTTGAAGCTTGAAAACGAGCATGACTTGGGAGTCACTTAGAATTTAAGCATGAGAATTGTGAAAGTCTTATTCAAGGCACAATACTATGCACATAACTATTCCCACCAGGGAATCCACCAGTGGAAGTTGTATGGGTGCTTGCGCTATTACGTGAGACCAAAAAAAACCCCAAAAGAGTTTGCAACACCGAGCAGCCCTTCCAGCAGAAAGCCATTTATCTCCTCCTTTAATAAGATCAACTACAATGTCTTTATAGAGCAGCTCTTCCTAATAGCTCCTCCTCCATATTGTGTACTCTGATGAGAGCTACGCAATGTCAAAAGCAATATTGGATGAAAGACGGAGGCCCCAAGATGTTCCTTTTTCATCATATAGAATTTGTAAAGCTAGTCAAAAAATAGCAAGTAATTTAGTCTGGAATTTTGCCCTCTCTGATATTCATAGCAAATGTGATCAAAGAGCAAAATTTGCCAGTCACTGGAAAAACAATCAGGCTCGTAACCTGACTTCCACCACCGAAGACAAAGCCCATAAACATTACTATTGATCAGAGTGGAACTATTTTCATCAGGCTGCATTGCACTGGACATTAAACATCTGCAGAGTCAAGGCCTACATAAGCTGAGGTTGGGACAGATAGTTCCAAGAATTTAACATTCCCAATACATAGCAATTTTCAAAAGAATAAACAACTGAAGACACTATGAAATCACACTGAAAATTAAAGAAAAGGATATCATAAATGGATTTTATGTAATACTCCAGGTTATGGTACAGCATATTGACATATTCAACAAATTAAAACAGCTAATTCATCTTACTACCTTCCACTGATAATTTTTTAATTAAGTCACTTATCTTTATCTACATATTTAAGAATGTAGATTTTTCATTATTCATCTCTTAAAGAAAATCAATGTTGTCCTGATTTGCTACAGCTCAAACAAGCAAGCAGTATTAGCTACGATAAGACAGCCTGATAGAAAAATAATTCATTAATTTCATTAACAAGCCCTAAGAAAATGCTATTGAGCACATTTTCATACTCCTAGAAGTCTGAATTATGAACCAAAAGCTTAATGGTGTTCAGTATGACTAAAATATACGTAATGGATTTTTTAAAAAAAGCTTATAAATAGAAAATGAAAAAGGGAGAAAACTATTAAAAACTATTAGAAAAGTTCAATGAAATGTTTTAGAGAGTTCATCTCTAATACCGAATTATATTATAAAAACCACTATCAAAAATCTTCATAGTCCATAATGAATTAAGAGACTGAAAACTAATCTGTAGCACTGGTTAGATGCGAGTGTCTAAATGCCTACCCACTATACAGTTTTGAAATATTTGCACATCAAAACAGACTCTGGTCTTACACTTGGGATTCTAAAGCTTTATAAAAGACACCGTGAAAAGAGTAAACTTTGAATCCCAATTTCTTGAGGAAGCAGACTTTTTCTAGTCATCTTAAGTGTCCTTTTCTTCTCAGGGTGACCTTAACTTTCAGATTTGTAAAATGGTTTCCTCTTGTGTTCAATCCTACTGTGTAATAAATTTTAAAAATGACTATTTATCTTCTTTAATATATAAGTCATATGTAGCAGGAGAAGCCTCTGTGGGAATTTTTGCTATCAAGTTTGCTCAAGCTTAAGTCAATGCTGATTTAGAAAATATAACTTACACTTAGTAACAAACAATCATGAATATATTTATTGGAATAACATCTTTCCATTCTCATCCAGCAGCGTGTTTAGTTTATCTGTTGCAGTACTATATATCGATATATATTTACAGTGACCAAGACAATTTGAAAGTAATGCTTTTATGTTGCCCATTTTATTACACTTTTACAAGCCTGAATCACTGGCATTTGGAAAACAAATAGATCTGATGGTTCTGAAAAATGTAAATGAAATGCAAATTAACCAAGCAGGTATAAGTTATATTTATTTCTGAAAGGTGAGAATCAGTGCTCAAAAACTCCCTGTTGCAAAAGTTATATTTAAGCAAGTTTAAATATTTTTAGATTTTGCCTTACTAATCATGACCTCAGCTGCTTGCACCATGTAATGACAATAATGAATAAACATGCTGTGCTTATGAAGAACTAGAACCTAACAAGCTGATCAATTGTTAATTCTATAAAGTGACTAAAACGTGTCTCTACTCTCAATAAGTAAATCAGCTTCTATTTGCAGGACTAATGCACCTTCTACATATCCTCCAGCTATCCTGCCCTTCTCTATAATAATGTAATTATCAGTTTGGTCATATTTAAGTACAACCTGAACAAGATTTGATATTAGTTTTGTCTTGAGGGTGGAAAAATAGACAGAAAAATTGTTTGGATATTTAAAGAGACACACTACATTTGTTTGGAGGATGCAGATTTTCCATTTGCCCTCCAACTAGTTATACACAAGTATTCATTTGAAAACCAATTATTTTACAGTATTATTCTTAAACCTTGCAGACTATTATCAGACAGACATTCCAGAGAAGAAGGCCCTTTTATTATTAAAGCCTTCTTGCTCTAAGCCTCTGTAACAAAGAATTTTAAAAAAAGACAATGCTCATTAACTGTAACAGAAGATGTTACTACTGTAGAAAAAGGCATTTAAAACAAGACCAGTTTGGCTTTATTCAGTCTTTATTTTTCCTCTTGGAAAAGAAAAACACAGAAGATGTATCAAGTTTTCAGCCATAATACAACTAAGTATATTCCAAATATACTAATTACAAATAGCTGCCACTCTCCACTACATTTCTAAACAAGATTTAACAGTAAGAGTTTATTCATCACTGAAGATTCTGTTCAAGAAGAAGAATGTGTAATACTTGCAAAAAACAAGAGTTTTGCCCAAAATATCTGATTTCCTTCACATTCCTACAGCCATCTGCAAAGACACAGGATGAACGCAGCTACCCGTTCATCCGCTCAACAACAGCTCATCTCAGTCTGGGGTGCAACTAGAGGCCAAGCATAACCTGAAGCGTGTCGTAGGTGAATGATGCACACTGGCAGAGTAAGTAATTGTATTTAAAGTTGCTGCACCTTTTTCAGAGTTATAAACAGTAATTATTCTTAAAGGTTTAGGGCTTCTATGTCTATTCTATTGTTAAACCAAAATATGTGTCACAAAAATACATTAGAAACATCTACAGGAAGGTAATGCTATTAAGTATGTGAATAAGTTCAATACCAGTTAATTTCTAACACTTAATGAACTAAACGAACCTATTCATTTCTCAGGTGGAAGGTTATACTAATTCTGCCAGAAATTGCTCCGCTTCACCTCAGATCCATCCCTCTGTGTCTATTTGATGTAGAAAAGGAAGGAGAATCCTTTTTACCCAATACTCTCTTAGAACAAGAGAATCAGTGCAGGTTTTTAAAAGTAACTTTTTCTAACAAAATGTTGTTCTTTTAATGGTCCCTGAACAGAAACAGATCTATAATTAAACAAAAGCAGAATGAATCATTTCAGCAGCACACCAAAAATATGGGGATAATTTAGTACTAAAGTAATTATTTTGCTGCTTCCCCCTTCAGCCCCAGTTAAGCCTATACACCCTAAAACTGCTAAATATTTCCACAGTTAAACTGTTACTCCCGTAGTACCTTTCAGCTAAACAAGCCAATGTCAAATACTCTTTTATATTCTTCCAAATAATGGATATTAACTCAAAGGTTCAGAGACACTGTTTAACTAAGTAGTGTAAGAGGAATACACACATATGACAATCTTTCTACAAAATTCCACAAAATTAGTAATCCTTTTTTCAGATTCAGTGGCCTATTTTATGTGCAAGTCCACTCACTGCTGTAGAGGTATATTTAGGGAAAATTTTATAGCACTTGACTTCTAACTGTGGTGCTTCACAGTCAGTAAACTGCCAGTGCTCAGTACAAGTAGTAATGCAGTCAACACAAGCCCACCAGACAATCAGGATCAGTCTTTTACAGCTACCTGTATTCATGCTGGGCCACTTCCAGTGAAATTCATAAAACACTCATGGATTGAGGCACAGCTGCATATATACAAAGAGGAAAATCTTTAGCCTCATAATAACAATGCCAGCTAACCAACATTAACTTCACTGGCTCACTGCACCCCCGTTTTTCCCTGGGGAGGAAGCCGTGTGGTGGCCCCAGAGCTGGGTTTCAGAGCAGACCAGCCACAGCAGCCTTCTCTCTTCTCAGCTGTACGAGTGTGGCTGACGAGAATCCCCTTCCCTGCGCGCTCGACAAGGCACCATCCAGGGAGCGTACCTGAGCAGTATGGGGGAAGGCTCACCCTGTTCTCCTCAGGAGCCGATATACGCCATGCGCAGGTGGCAGGGGAAGAGAGTTGTGGGGATCATGAAGATTTCCTTCACACTCTATCACATTTTCTAGGAACAAGGCAACCAGATATCCTGAATACAACCCTGGCATTGCCACACAGTGCCTGGCAATGGCCAGAAGAGGAGACATCAGCAAAGGGGAAGAGATGACCCCTCCTTCCTTCCCAGTAACCCTATCTGCTGAGCATTCGCCAGGGAATTGGAAGGAAACCAGCAAGGAGTGTGGGCTGCCTGAACGCCCAGCGAAGGGACCATCACCAGCAACTATAGCTCCTCTATTTCCTTTTCAGAATTATAGGGAACAGAGAGTCCCAAAGACTAATTCAAGTAGGGCATATTAACCCCACTGCTTGTGTCTGAAAGCGTACTTCCATTAAAGACCTCAACCACATCTGTTTTATAGTTTCAACAAAACAAGAAGTTTCATTTAGGAGTCTAAGTTAAATGAATTTTGCTAGGCAATTATAATACGGATGCATTATATTCATTTCTGAAATAAAGCATTTCCCTACCTGTCTCCAACATTATTAGCATGTTACAGTGGCTTATATTAAAAAAGAAACATTTATTTTATCACCCTGATATCAGCTCACTGCAAGATAACATTTCTGAAACAGGAAAATATCACAGCTTAGCATCATAAATTCAATACTGCAACAAGATAAATCCTTCCTATTAATGTAAACTGCTGTACTTCACAATATATCTACATCTGTAATGCACTTCTATTTGCTGATCGGACTATCATAAACACACATAATTCTCATTGAATAATGGAAGCAGCGAAGAAATCCATGGGTAACTATGTTCTCTAGACTGAAACAGCCACAGCCTGCTCTTTCAAATAGATTCACTCATGCAGGGATGTTCCCGCGTGTAGATGACAACATAAAATACCATCGTTCCCATAACTGGAATCTAGATAACACAGCAAATGACACCGAAGTACAGTCACTCCTTAATTACACGTGCACAGAATGTATGCTGGAAGCTTTATTAACTTGCAATATGTCTAAATCCCAGAGATGCACATATGAAAGACTGGGTAGCCTATCAGTTAAGAATTTTCAAATTTTTCACTGAATACCTGAAGTGACACTGAAATGACTCAGAAAAAAAGAAGCTCATTTAATTTTGTTGAAAAGAAAAATCACTAACCATTCAATGCTGCCTACAATAACTAAATTTTCTCCTTTTCCCCTTTACACTCAGATTAACACTCTGAAACTTGCGCCAAATGGGAATTTGGCACACAGTTTAGGAAATGCAAACACATGAATTAATAACCTGAATTATGCAAATATGAACCTGAGATTTGCAATTTGTTTTAAAAAGCTAAAAGAACTTGTATTAACCGGTTTACCCATGCCCAGGCATTACTCAAATGCTTCTGGTTTAGTTAGCAGTTTCTTGCAGGCTAGAAAAAAGCCTACAAATGCTTTAAGAGCTAAAGCATCAGAGTCCTGCTCTCTCCTTTTAAGGGGTTAGTTGCTTCCAGAACCAGCAAGCCCGGGCTGACTCCAGTTATACCGTGTCCTTCAGTTCAGAAGGACGTAACGCATGACTGAGTCGTGCTTTGCAAGTGGCTGGTTGGAGAACAGAAAGGGGCAAGAGCTCTGCATCGAGGCTTGGGGACTAAGTCCTTTAACCAGACTTTTACCATCATGTAACACCGAGGCTGGGATTGCTGCCCCTTAATATATTTATCCTTGCTTGTTATATCTTGCAGCACTTGTAACACAACTGTTATTTTAAAGGAGGGAGGGAGAAAACTTGTACTGGTGCTGTGCAAAGGGAAATATCCTCCAAGGAGAAAGGCCTGACCCCACCAGAGTTTTTATTCCACAGATGTTCCCTGTAAAGTGTAACTGAAATTGAAACACAACAGAAGGGACAATAAAAACAACAGGTCACCTTTTGAGTCACTGAGATACCTGATACTACTTTCCTTCATTTGAGCTTTACTCTCGCATAGTTGTATCAAGCCAGCCTATCAGCTCACAGCCTTTCCAAAATAATTGCTGGAAAATATAAAATAAAGCAAAATTGGTGAAATCTGCAGTCCTTTGTTCCTCCTTATAAGCCTCTTTAGAATAGCAAAGAGGCTTCAGTACATAGAGCAATAGAAATCCCCATAGCTTGCAAGTATTCAGGATGCTTTGCCACTGCAAAGCAGCTCACATCGCACTGCCTAACCTCGGGTGAAAGTGTGCTGTGATCTTCTGATCTGCAGCGTTGGCAACCGCTTGCATGATGGTTATCAAATTTTTCAAAGGGAAAAAGATGCTGAGGGAGTTCTACTAGACCTTGAGAGGGCCATAAACTGTGAGAGTGAGACAAGGAAAATCCAATACCTTGGATGAAAAGTTATATAGGAGAGCTCTTTATTCTGAATATGCTTCCAAAATCCAGGACAAAACAGTATCCTCAAGACTTTCCTCAGGAGACTGGAATGAGGCTTAGCAACAAGGCACCCTGTTGCTCCATATTCGTATTGATAGTGAGTTAAAAAGAATAAAAGACTTGTCTTAGAGTGTTATTAAAGATTGATATTCCAAACAAAACAATTTCTTGCACCTACAAATTCAGGTTTAGTTCTAGATTAAGAGCTCAATTTTTCATTGGCCAACAGAGTTAGGTGGCGTTGCAAGAACGCAGTAATTTCAAGATTTCATAAGAAACTTTGTTTTACATGAACCTGAGAATTAACTGCTTTCCATCAAATATTTTACTGTTTACCTCTTAAATGTACATTTTTTCTAACACTTGAGGAGTACTGGCCAAATTCTGCCCCTTTCACTCAAAGCCCAGTCCTTAATTGGGCAGCTTGCCTGAGAGAGGACAGCAGGTGTTGGCCTTAGACTAATAAAAGATTGGCATGGGGAGATCAGGAGCTGCTCCACACAAGTACCACCAACCGGTTGGCAATTCAGATCTAATCCAGAGCAGTCATATCTGGATGGCAATACCAGGTAATGCCTGCACGGTGAGATGTATGACCAGGAGAACTGGTGGATTTAATCTAGTTCTTAGGAATTTATATAAATCTCAGTGAAATCAACAGGAATCTTCCTGTGCAATTCAAATCATATCCCAGAATTACCAGAGCTGGAGCAGCCTTCCAGGCAGCCGAGGAAAGGGGCCATGGAATAAGTGGCATGGACCCAGACTATCTCTGCACCCTGGCAAGGCAGAAAGCTTGTCAGTATTGGACTGAAATCTATCACCGAGCCTCTTGTATCATTTTGCTTGTGTTTTTCTTCAATAATTAGGAGCTTTTAGCTATCAGAGTACATCAAACCTGTACCTTCCACAAGCACTGAAGTCACTCAGAAAAATGATAGCAAACATCAATGTGAAACTAGAAGGCAAAAAAAAAAAAAAGAAATCTGCTACACCATCATTTAAACATAAGATAGTAAGTAATAGCATTAAAAAAATCTATTTCACACAGATGAAAATCATTACAGTTCTCTAGAGACCCTCTCTCTGCAGTAACCCGTGTCATTTCCTAGCTAGTAAAAATGTGCCACAGGATATCAAAAGATGGTAATGTTGTTCTAATTTTAATATTCCTCTAATCCAATAATGGCTTGTTTACTGCTTTCTAATTTAAAGGTAATTCATTAGATGTATCCTGTCACATCTTATTGGCATCGAAGGCATAAGAATCATACACACCTCTGAGGCATGTCAGTTGTACTGCTAATATTCTATGTGGTTCCCTCAATGTAAACGGCTATCAATGCAATGGCACTGATAAGGGAGTACATGTGTGTATGTACATATAAATTACAAACAAAAATATTAAAAGACTTCAGGGATGAACTCTGGACCCAAAAATTTACATTCAACACTAAGAACTCCAGCAAACAGAAAATATTTAAGCTATTTTAAGTGATTTGTGTGCAAATATTTGTGATAGTGATAAAAAGGGTCTCACACAGCCTGTGGGGAAGCTCCCGACTGACCTGTGGGGGACTTGAATGAGTCTGCTGCAAAATGATGAAGGTTAAGGAAACATTAGACAGAAGAGGCAGCCTGAACTCAGAAATGCACATTTCAGGAGCCAGACCATGCTTGCCAACATCTGTTGTGATTCTGCAAAAGCTACCCAAGACAGCTGAGTTTTTGAGTAACCCTACGGCAATGTAACAGGAACTGAGGCCAAGGGCTTCAAACCTGCTAGACCTTGGCAGCACGGAGGCACCGAAGTCCTGGGATGAAGGCAAGAGTGCAGCAGGAGCCATTAGCACAGCACAGGAACAGACGCTTTCCTGCTTCACGAGCTACAGCAGCATCCACCTGGCTGCACGGTTTTCCTCCTCACTCCCCTGACACAGAGTCTGTGCCTACCTCCACGTGAGCAGCTCTACTCCAAGCAATAAGGCAGAGGAGGCAATTTACTACAGGTAAATCCACTGTGTGCTCAAACACGTTGTTCAGGCAGCTTTCCTGCCACAAAGGCTGAAAACTCTTTGGCTGTTTGTATTCTGCCAGCAACCAGCTCAGTCACATCATCTCTCTCTGTACCAGGGAACTAATATGTCCATTTTCAATAATCTTTTCCCAAGAAGTGAAACCTTTGATCAGCCAGACTAACCACACACGTGTGGCTATTTAATGAGCCATACCTACCTCAAAGGAGGGCACAAGACTGAGAAACACAACGAAACTCTGCTAGGAAACCACCCCATTTGTCCAAACTTGCGTTATTCCTTAGGAGCATGGCAAGATCACCACATCAGTTTGGAAGACAGTTTGGGTCAGTACGTGCCCAAAACCATCACCTCATTGGCTGTCGATGATGTCATGCCCATGCATTAATCCCCAGTGACTGCAGGTTTAACATCACGCATATCACCACATCATCTACATAACGACAATGAACGCGAGTCTTAGAGGAAATTACTGGAGCAGAGAATAAAGCAACTTGTTGAAACAGGGAAAGTAGCATCGCTTAAACGATTATTTCCAGCTTTTTTTTTTTTTTTTTTTTTTCAAAGTGAAGTTGGCGGGGTCAGGAAATAACACATGCCTCACTGAAAGGAGTAGGTATAGTTACAGCTCTATTTTAAATAAAGTAGATCTTCAAGATCTCCCATTCAAAAAGGTAAAAGTGCCACTGGTGAGAAACCAACTGATCTGGGAAATTAAAGTATTTCAGGAACTACAAAATCGGTAGCTGAAATTGAAAACATTTTTTAAAAAGAAAAAAAATTAAAAAGTAAGAGTGATATCTACAAAGCAAGCTTGTCCGATTGCTAGTGACATCCTTATCACCAGAGTAGCTATGGCAGTAAATGAATTACATACACGCACACTAGGACATAGGTATATTTAAATATAACACAAATACTTGAAGTGTTAGTCTGTCACTCAGTCACACTCCCAACGCCAGAGCTTGCCCAGCCCTCAGGGTTCGGTAAAGACGTACTTAAAAGCGCAAATATCCCAGACACTTGCCGGCAAGGGGGGTCTGCCTGGTGCCGGGCTGGGCAGAGAGGAGCCGGCTGCCTCCCGGCTGGGGCAACCTGCCAGACCCAGATGGCCACTTCGGGAACAGATAAGTCACTATTATCCACCGCGCTCCTGATAATTGCACTCCTAAATACAAGTTACATCACAGATTAAGCCGGGCTTCTCCCAGCGCAGCTCCCCCCCGGCGCGG
>NW_009186468.1:0-15732 GCF_000690835.1 Fulmarus glacialis
GGAGGAGGAGGCGGCTCTTTGGGAGAGCTGTGCAAATCGCTGCTTTTCCAGGCCTCGGCCCCGTTGTCGTGAGATCCCGCGCTGGTGCGCTCGTTGATGTGGGAAATGAACTCCGCCGTCTGCAGGCTGCCGGCCTTCTTGCTCCACTGAACGGCCTCCCCTGAGCTTCTGCCGTCTTTGTCTTTAACGTCTATTAGAAACCCGTTGTTTTGACTCTTAAAGGTGTCGACAGTCGAGGCGCTTTTGAGAATATTCCCTTTTTTCCGGTCCAGAGGAAAGGTCTGGTAACACTTTTTAAGATCGGGTGATGTCTGAACTCCTGTGCTCTTGGTGACGTTGGGTATTGACCTCCGGGCAGGCACCGTCATGTACTTGCGATAAGCCGTTTTGTAGGAAATGGGCTTGGCTTCCCTCTTGTCGGGGTCCTGTGTAGTGGACAGCTGTTTGTCCCTCTGCTCGTTCTGGGCCTCGCAGATATCTTTAAATCTCACCTGGAGGGCTTTGTTTCGTTTCTTAATCTGCCGGTTGGGATCCAGCGCGTATTTCATCTCCAAAGCGAGCGAAGCTGCTGGCTCAACTTCGCTTTCCGAGGTGGTGAGTAAGCATTTGCTGGGCTCCTTACTCACCATGGTGCCTGCATGCAAAAACAGTTCAAAAAGCCTCGTGTTACAACAGAAATGCTACTTTTCCTCCCAAGTTTGCAATATTTGAACTTACTTTCTGTGCTTTGACTGAAATGGCTGCCACTTTGCTCGATTCTCTTAATTAAGTCCTAGTCCTTCATAGTAGGCTTTGTCCTTTTGCTAGAAAACGGTACCTTTTATCTCAATTTATTAATACCTGCTCCTCAGAGAGGGTAAAGGTATGCCATTCCTGGGTTATAGGCGAAGTAGTAGGACTGGGAGCAGGCTGGGACTTCTGCTGGGTCACAAAATCCGCTGCTAGCTGGGCTAAATCCGTTTTTTGTGGCACCCAGAAGTTTTTTCCAGACCCCTTTTCAGAGGACAGGCACCACGGCTGTCATGCTGGGTGTGCTGGCTCGGCACTCGGACTTCACTGCAGGGCGATACGGGCTCTCAGGAAGCAAGTCATCTGAATTTACTTGATAGTTAATAAGAAGTAGAGGGAGAATGAAAACCAAGTGTCTTTGAACAAATAAAGAAAAGCCTAGAGCACTGACCACCCTTAATACTCCTTTAATGCAAATGTTTAGTAGCAAGAAGTGTCAAATTGGCATTATTTTTTACAGTATGCTTGCTTACGAAACATGTTTCTTCTGTGTAATGTACCCTGCATCTTTGCAAGAAATTAATTGGTAGAGGTGTCATTATTTGGATTTTTTTAAAAATGTACCTCATACCTAAACCTAAAACCTGGATATAGATTAATTATTATTAGCAACTGGTTGGTACTGCTGTATCCATAAAATTTATGAACTATTGAAGTTTGTGGAAGAAGTCAGCAGTGCATCAATTAAGGTTTTGCTTCAAATGCAAAACAACCCATCCTTTACTAGAAGCGGTAATATGCCTTTATAATAGAGCTTCTTATCCCAAAGGATCCTAAAGCACTTAAAAAAAAACCCCACAAAAAACCTGTGATGATTCACAAAAATGACTTAATCTGCTATTGAAATATAAGCACCTCCTCAAGGATGAAAAGATGCCAACTGCTTAACACAGCACATAGCAAAAAATCCCAACAGCTCTATCACTGTACAGATCGTATGGGATCTGTAGTAACTGCATAGTTAAGACCTCATTTTTACACCTCATTTGAAGTTGTCAGTTTTACCCTCCTATTGCACAAGTTCCTCCCTAATACTGAGATTTACTGAATTAGCAAATTCCCACTTAATCCAAGTATTTTGCATGTATCGCCTATTTAAACACCGATGTACCCTCAGAGGGACTCAGAGTACAATGCAAAATGAGTAAAGGGACTTTCAGGTGTAGTATTTGAAATGCATTTTTAATTAAAATTCTTTTGTCTATTAAATAAAAAATGTGAAACTCTTTAAAGAGTTAAGTGCCACAATAGGTATTTTTTATAAAGTCAACTCAGTGGCACAAGTGAGTGAATCCTTATGACTAGTCTATATTTAATTTAAGAAAACGTAATGGAGAAATAATTTTCAATGGAAAATTGAATGTTTATGGGTTTTTAAAAGCATTAAGTAGTAACATTTCCCAAAAGTTATTGAGACACACAAATGTGCATGGCAGACAATCTGTATACTGCAAGGTTGGATTTCTGGGTTATCACATTGCTTTCAAAAAATCTCATGCAAATGTGTGATTACTTTTTTTTTTCCCCATGTTTTACTTCCCCGGTCCCAGTAATTTGCAAACAAGTAACTGAAATATTCTGGAGTCTGCATATAGTTTGCTTTTTTCTATCTAACTTGTCAGGTTCAGGTAGCAGTGAGTGAGCAGCAGTCATTTTAGAAGGGGAAGCTTCTATCTGAATCTGTGTGATGTAGTAGCAAGTCTGCAGAAGAAAGCAAAAAGGGGAAGGATTCAGGACAAAAATGTTCAAATAATGGACTAGATTGCTAAATACTAGTTTTCAAACTATGTATGTATATACAGACCCAGTATCTGATACCAGGGTGACCAAGACCCTCTTTTGGGGGAGAGAAGATTATAAAATGGAAATGCTAAAGGGAAGCCTTTAATACATGGTGTACAAATATAGAGAAATTTTTTTTTGGGGGGGGGGGGGGGAAGAAATTAACTACATATGAATGTCAGGAATTTTTTGTTCCAGTTGAAACCCTAAATAAGGAGTCAGCTGTGCTTTGTGGGGAATATTAGTATCCTGTACTGGCTGTTTTGGGCTGTCTTAATGTTTGCCGAGTGAAGTTATGCCTTTATTTGAGACATTCTGCATACAGAGCCCCCCCACTGGTTCACAGCTTCCAAAGATGGTGATGGTAGGAAATCCATCCATCCATCTATCTATCTTGGGGTGGAATTCTGGAATGCTTTAGTGAATAATGAAGTGCTTTATAAGATACAAACCTGATCCATTAGCCTGCAATTGGACAGACATTAGCTTTAGACACAGCTAAAATATGTTTTAAAAACTACTGTCAAAACCAAAAACTCTGCACTTTCATTAATGTAGAACTACTGGAAGCGAATCTTCCATAACGGTCTGGTAAATTAATGAGTTTACCAAAAAACTAAATACAGTAACACAACAGCCATTATATTCATCGGTTTTCAAATCTGATAATGTGAGTTCATGCACTACTAAGAAATTGTAGCAAATATGAAATGTTGCATTTACAAAGATGTGAAATATTCAGTAATTATGTCTGAAAAGAGGGCACACATTTTTATCCATAGAAGAGGCTTACAAAAATTGGTTGTTAGATCCGAAAGTCACTTATTACAAACATCTCTTAGGATACCTCAGAGTTGTCAAAGTGGGTTTTCTGGCACTTGGTTACTTGACAGTAGGATCCACTAACATACAACTTATTGTAAAGTATTGGGTTGCTATTTTATCACTGTACTGCTGACCTGTCTCAAATTTCAGACTATTTGAGATACCACTTTAATTCCATAATCTTTGGGGCTGCTGCATCACTGGGTCTCTTTGGAATGACTTAATAGATGGAATTAATGGAGTCCATATCCCAGACAAAACCAGGAGTCTGATGATATTCTACAGAATAGAAATAGATAAATTCGGTATTGTATTCTGTGATGCAGTTAATTTTAAGCGTGTCTTTAATAGCCAATAAATTGATTCTTCAAAAATTGCTTGTCTCCCTTTCCCAATTGCACAAGCGGATTTATTTAGCTAATCTAGAGTTTGCTATTCCCACTAGTAGCTTGGACTAATAATTTTATAGATATCTGTGATTAAGAATGACAATAACCAAAAGAACTAGGTTTTTTTCAAGCCTTCTTTAGATCTCAGTGTCTCCAAGGAGAACTATATGTGCACATTTGATAAAAGAACGGTTGAGCAAACAGTTATTGTGAGTTAAATATTTAACATGGAAGAGTTTATATGATACTTTTTTGTTTTGTTTCCTTTTTGTTTTGGACAAGGTGTTAACTCCAATTTTGGCTTACTTAGGCACTAGCATTTACAACGTCGTCTCCTGGGAGGCTTTCCTTAATCATTCAACCTGTACTTCGGATCAAACCATGCTAGAGGTCTGCCCTCTTTCCGCTTAAGTTAGTGCCAACATTCCTACTGATTTCCTGGGGAACGGGAGCATGCCATGGGCACAGCCTGGACCCAGACTGGGAGACTGAAAAAGGAAATCTCGTCATAATGTGTTTCCTTTCCCTGCACTACTTATCTGTAATTCTGCTGCCCATTACTCAGATTGGTAGTGTTTTCTGGAACACAAGGCAAGGCTGGCATACATAAAATGCGTGGCTGTGAAATACAATAGAAGCTGCAGGATTTCTGGATACTTTAGGAAACTACTGAGACTGAGTTTCTCACTTTGCATGAGTACTGCAGAGTTTATGGCTTACTCTGTCAGGGGGCTAATAAAGGCTTTGAATTTTAGTTGCAGATGCCAATTAAATACAGATAATAGATTTAAACTTTTTGTAGTTACTCTAAACAAACCCTGATTGCATGAGATGATTTGCTAAGCTAAATATTTAAGTAATCACAGAGCTTATTTTTCAGTTTTTAGCCTTGATTTGTTTATAAACTTCTGGTTGATTATTCTTAAGCAGTGTTCCCTTATGTTTGAATATGGAAATAAACTATTAAATAATAACAATAATAATAAAGTGATGCACAGAGAAGCCTTAAGTTAGTACAAAATCTTCAGGGTAAGTTATGGAAACCATCTTCTTTGTTATTTCAGGTTTTCCATAGCATGTTTTATTCAATTAAATAAATCCTTCCCTTTCAGTTCTCCATTTATTGATGCTGTCCAGATTTCTTCCCCTCAGTTCAGCAATGCAATGGGCATTTCTAGGAAGGAGACCTATTTTATGTGATTCATGCCTCAATTATGAGGAGCAGTGGGTTCCCTGGTCAAGTCTGTGTCAGCAGGTAAAGCTTAGGTACATAAGTAAATCTTTGCAGGACCTCCACTCTTAATCCAAAACTCTGCAAAGTCACAGCACTATAAGGTGAATTATAGTGTTGAATTTCTGGACTGATTTGTTAATGAAGGAAAAGGAGATTTGTAGCTTACCTGATAATTTAAATTTTATTTCTGTCAGTTTTATGATACAGAAGTATACTCAAAGACTAAATGTGTTAATAAGCAGAGTGGAGTTAAATTTTCCAAGTTCCAAATGCTGATGAAAGACATAGATTTCAGTCTCTGTATTTTCAGATCAAATGAAGACTTTAGAGATGCAGCTGTAAACTTCTGTGCACGTATTAAGAGCACACAGGTTTTTTGTGCAGGTATGCAACAGCTTAAAGGAAAAACAATGCAAGGGATTGCAAATAATTGGGCTTTACCATGTAAAGGAAGGCTCATTAGTGATCTGCAACATCTTTACGCTTCTGAATATATCAAGGCTATACTTTCTCAGGAGAAATCCCTGCTGCCTCGTATGCCATTTTTCTATGTCTAAATATTATCATAAAATTTAATAATGCGTATTTGTTTTTCAAAAACTATTTGATGTCTATAAGACATCTTGTTAAGTGTATATATAGAATATAATACACTTCTATTGTTAAAAATAGACATTTGAAAGAAACTTGGATTTACTTCATATAAACGAATACAATGTAGAAGCCTATTCTATGTTAATTCTAAATATACCACCGTGTAAACTGGTCATAGCAACCTGAGGATATTTTACATGTAATTTAAATGTTTTTCTTAATTTTCAGTTACGTAGACTGCTTCTTCTTACGTAGACTTATTTCTTTGACTTTCAGACATTTTGACTTCATTAATTTAGGAGTGTTTTCACTCACTTTTTAAAAGGAATCCAATTTTTGGATTAACTGACCGTGTTGTTATGATACAAACTTAAAAATCATATAGTAGTACCCTAAATATTAGTAAGCAATGTCCAGTAAACAAAATTGTACTGATAAAAATGTTGGAAGATATGAATGATCTTAGCCAGTTATTAACTATTAGCTATTTGCAGAAACTTTTCCTGTGTGTAACAAATTTATAGAGTTTTAATGCACAAGTATGAGGATAAAATACGACTTCTGGATCAATTCAAGGGTCCAGGTATGCCCAATTTTTGTGGTGTAAAAAGTACTGATGACTATTATTAGGAACCCCCCCCAATGTATCTATTGATATACAGAACTGACAGACCAGTCTGTCTTCCTTTTATCAGAATTGTTCATGTAAGAATAATAGAGTTAGCAGTGCTGGTAAATGTCAAACTAGTATTTTTTTTTTAAATCTGTTTTGAAACCCTTAGGCATTGAACTTGAATTTTCTCTCTCTTGAACTTCCTTATTTATTGCTCGATACTGAATTCATTCTTATTGCTGCATTTATGTATTCTGTATTTTATCAAGTAGAGGGTGAATTGCCCTAGCCTTATAATCTTCCTGTTTTGAGAAGTTTGCTCCACTTCAATGAATTACAGAGCATTACTACCATTTGCCTAAATCGGTGCTTTTCAGCCTGTTGTCTGGAGACGCTTGGAGATTTCTCACCTATGTTATTGCTGTACATACCAGAAAAGAAAGCTCCTGTATGCTCCCTAGCAAAATTACAGTTTGTGAAGGGGGGGTTATATTTTCACTGAAAAAATTAAGAGGTTCTACAAACTGAAACAAAGTCTACTAACTTAGACTGATCCTTTATTTTTTAGTTACATTCTCCTGCAAAAACCAGCTTTGGGATGCATTATTTAGAAATAAATAATATTTAGAAATGCATTATTTAGAAATAATGCATTGCACTGTAAACTACATACGTTTGGTAGAGTTGTGATGGTTCTTAGTATAATTTCAAAAAATGGATCTATCGATCATCCAGTTTCAGCGATGACACATGATAGATTTGTAATTGCCTTGAAAGTCTTCCTTTGGAATGAACATGATCATAATGGCATTTGATTTGTCTTTTTTTTTTTCCTCCCATCCATTGGTAGGCTCTGTAAGGATGATGTATAAAAATAATATCCTAGCTAATGGCTGAGATAGACATTAAATGCCTTTAAATGCTCTTGTGAGCTTTAGCTTTAGAACTAAGTGGCAACAAATAAAATGTATGATTTAATAAGCCTGTAGAATTTTAGACAAAACAGGAATTTATTGTAGGATAAACTATTTAAAATTTTCGTTACAAAACAATTTCCCTGAATGCACAAGCTGGTATATGCTATTTTCTATAATTTTGACATGTCTGCTACGCATTCTGAACACAAATTTTAATAATACTTAGGTTTTGTGGCCTCCTATATTGTTACATGCATAAAATTAAAAGGAATCTATTCAATGTGATAAAATTCTGTACAGTAAAGGTTACTTTTCCCATAATATGTTTGTGCAACTAATAGTAACACTAACAGGAGATTTGCACTTGCATTAAAAACAGTATGGACCCTTGTGGTCTGAGTTAATAACTATTAACTTCATCTTGGAACAAATGCAATGTCAAAAGATATTCCCTGTCAATTCACAGTGTTGCTGTAATGT
The DNA here is from genome assembly GCF_000690835.1 of Fulmarus glacialis. NCBI lineage: Eukaryota > Metazoa > Chordata > Aves > Procellariiformes > Procellariidae > Fulmarus > Fulmarus glacialis. The sequence goes on from NW_009186468.1 coordinate 7,624, forward strand.
CAAACATTTGCTAGGATTTAGTGTACTGGAAAAAATAACATTACCATTAAAAGAATTGTGCTTATTTTTCTTACTGTGCTATGCAGCTATTGCTACTATGAAAATCTGAGTAAAGGTTTATTAGCATTATTTTGCCATGTAAATCTGTGCAACTCTTTGTCAGCATTACAGCTGCTACTCGCAGTATAAGGATGCTGCTGAGGATGTGTTGCTAGGAGAATCACAAATAGTTCTGCTTATACTGTACTGTCTTCCAGGAGTCCAAAAGCCAGCGTACTTTCACTGGAAGGGTTTTCATTTTTATGGGACTTTCTGCTAAATAATTTAAATAGCAAGCTGTTAAGGAACTGTCTTTAAGCTCATTTTAATCTGCATTATTGTTGAATAGTAACTTTTAATTGTTCTTAGTAAACATCAATAGTTTTTGTGGGTGTTCAAGGAAAAAAAACCACCACCAAATGACAGGAAAAAAAGCAGTTCTGTCCTTTACCTTCGGCCAACAGGTTTGCAAAACTGTCAGACCTGCAGAGAGAGTGATCTGGGTGCTAGGGACCGAGAAGATGTCCAGACTGCAAGCATCTACATCAACTGCAGCTTATTTTCTTTTTCATCATAGCTTTCCAAATGTTGGGTAGGGTAAAGAGGAGAAATGAGATAAGCAGGTTCCAACTCCATGCTTCGGTCTTGCATCTTCAGTTTTGCTGTGCAGGTAATGGAAAGGCACCGCAGTGCTAAGTGTGGGTGCAGTGCAAGGTATGCAGATCAGTCCGTTCGCCTGGGAATGCAGATAATCTCATTGTATGGAAAATGTGTTTTGTAGTCTGTGCTAGAGCTTACTACAAATGGGAGATGGCAGACGTGAAAGACTTTCCTGAGGTCAGTGGTTGTAAGTGGCTCTGTTGCATCAGAACATTGTCAGCTCTTTCTACTTGGATTAGGGTTACATGCAGACAAGCCTTGGGAGGGTGTGAAGTGGTGCTAAACAAGGCGGCTGAGTAATTTAGGTCTAAAACCTGACATCGTTAGCAGGATATTAATTGGTGAATAATATCAGTCTAGGAGATTTGTATTTGCGCTCCAGTGCTGTCAGCAGTGATCAGGAAATAAAGGCTGTGTAATCTTTCACCTTCTTGAGGAGCCCATTTGTGAACCATTTCTGGTTTCAAGCAGGTTCTGGTTCTGGCTCTGCTGTAATTGTAAATTATCAGTGTACAGTTAGACCTGAGCGTGCTGATGTTGGTGAAAGAGGAGACAAGTGCACAAATCAGTTTGACTTCTGTTATAGCAAAGGCTCACACAAAAATGAGCATTAGTTACCCAAAAAGACGGTTATTAGTAGAGCGAAAAGTTGTGCTTTTTTTGCTGTACAAGTGAATAATAGTCCCTAATGTTGCAAAACTTCTTTCATAAAAGCTGGTTCTAAGATGCTTTTTGAAATAAGTAATGTGAAGGAAGAGCCAAACTCTGATGTGAGGGGAAGTTGTCTTAAATCTGAACATCAGTGCAAATGCTCCAAATCTCAACTCCCCAAGTCTCAAGTTCTCATCAAACATGAGGACTCTGGGAGACGGGTTGGAGTTGATGGGTAGCACCGATGCAAACGGCTCATTCCAGGTCACCAGGGAAAATGTTTTTGGTTCAATGTGGGAAGAACTGTGCAGAGAATGGAGAGGGAAGCAATGAGGGTGTGCAAAGATGGTGTGGAGATGTTGAATAAATTGCTTCCAGGTTTCGTGGACCTGGGACAATGTGGAGTAGGATCTCAAAATAAACATTCTGATGATGGTGTTTTAGGATGGGTTATTTGTGATATGGATGATTAGGAAGTGTATTAAAGTAATAATTAGAGATCATATTAAGAATATTCATATGCCCCTTTTGTCCATTTGAGTTATATGCTCTGCTTGTCTGAAGCTGCAGGATCGTGGCTGCATTCTGATTATTAATCAGAATTGTCTGATAACACTCTAGGCACCAGAACTGTCTACTAGACAGATAATTTGCATTACGTTTATTGTGGCTTTGTGTGTTTTTACACTATCACAAAGCGTGAATGCAAGAATATAACACATTATTCTCACCAACTTGCTCAGCTAGGACTACCTAAAATACACAGATTGATCTCGAATTCAGCAACTTAGGCTCAGTCTACAGAATGGATCAGTGTTATCAGTGTTACCAGGCAGTTCAAGCATAATTGCTGCTGAATTACTCTCTTCAGCAAGTGGATGTTTTATCTGTCTCTTTGTCAGCCCCTTAGAGATATTGCTGTGTTTTATTTGCCAGTGGCCTTGATACACAAAAATGTATTAAACTGATCCACAAGTTAAATTTCTTTACTTGTGGATATCTCCTCATTCGTTTCTGATTGTATTTGCAGAAGAGAGTAATGAATATACTAACAAAATGGGCATGAATAACCAATTACTAATGATTTGAAGGAGAGATTGGGCTTGCTGTAGATTTTTTTTCTTATTCGTATATAAATACACAAACATTAGTGATTTCACTGAATTGTCTCTTCTTCCTTCTTCTCCCAAGGAGAGCAGGAAGTAACTAACCAGATAAAACTGCTTTTCATGTTACTAATTTTAAAATACAGTCCCGAATTTACACACCTGCTTAAGTGGGTTTGTATTGAGTATCATAGAGCCTCTGCTGCAGTTTTTAAAAGTAATTTACACCATGGTTGGGCTGTATAACTTGCATCAGCTTTGACCTCACCAGCTTGTTGCCAGCAACAGCATCACAACTCTGGCATGAGCGTTGGCTGCTGTGATATTCCAGGAAGCACAAAGCAGGCTTGCTGTGGTTAAGCTGGGGTATTACGGATACCCAAACTACCCCATTTAAAGATAATTTTGGATCTATCCAGCCATGCTGTGGTCACAGTGGTGGGCTGTCATACCTGTGTTTTGCTTTGTGCGTCTCACTGAAATTTAACAAGACTTCTTAGTCCTGTGGCTTAGGTCACTGTGGAAGTGGGATGGAAGTATTTAAGTTGTATAGGTCTCGTAATTCTGGTCAAAGTGAGGTCTAAATGCAAAATGACAATTTTTTAACTAATTGGAAATTGTGCTGGACATTTTTAGCACTACAGCAAAGGTTTTACAGCTTTAAGTACTGTGGCTATGACTTGTTTCAGAGGACTGTCTTGTATGACTGAATTACTGACTAGGTGTCTGCATTTTTCCTGGAGGTTAAAAGAAAATGAAGAGGTGAGGAAGGGCAGGTGTAAAACAAGCAGGGAAAGGAGGAAACAAGAGCACAAACCAAGTAAATCCTTCTTTGTAAGCTTTTGACACTTCCTTCTCACTTAGACCGTATGGAATGATCTTCTTTTGGTTTTGTTTTTAAAATAGTTTAATTTTGTAACTATGTGGGCTTTATTTACAAGCATGCTGTAGCAGTCATGGACAGGCAAAGATAACGCAAACCACTTGCTTCTCTTCCCCATGGATGTCATAAACATGAGTTAAGGTTGGGATTTTACCAGTATTATTTCAGTACAAATAATAAGGAATTTCTGTACCAGGTAAAATGGAAGTAAAAGTAAACACAGATAGAGGAGAAAGTCTTTGGATGGTGTAGACTGCTATAAAGAAGTTAATGGTCTCTCTGGAGACGGGCAAAAGACTTCAGCTTTGCATCTGAAGGAGCAGGATGTCCAAGTAGAGGTCAATACAGGAGAAAGCATTCTTCAGCACACAAAACTGATGCTGAAAAAGGACCATACAGCTGCGGCAGACAGCACATATGGAAAAAAAGTTTGCAGAGGGCTTCCACAATGCCCATTTGCTGCTGAGAAGTCAGCGTGCCCTGCCATATGCTGTTTCTGCAGTCTTGTTAAATTAGGTGCAAAAGCCACGTGCTTACATGTTGTTTGGTCCAGCGTATGACTGCATTTTTAGCCTGTTTAGTGAAACTCTGGTGTTGATGAGGATTTTAGAAACCAAAGTGGTAGCGTTCCTGCAGGAAAAGCCAGTGCAGTGAAGGGTTTATCTAAGACTGTTGTAGTCCTCTAGTGAAATATTCCTTTTTGTGTGTCGCTGGCCGATTACTCTCTTTGGCTCTCCTGAACATTAAGTACTGGACTATGGGTGAATACTTTAGTATTCAAATATTACTATTTTACTGGTTGAAGTTTCTTGCATTGAAAATTAATACTAAGGTCTCATTTCAAATATTAGAAATTTCCATGTAATTTCGCTGCACTTAGCCATACAGTTGAATTCGTAACATGTACCTGAGCATATTGCAGTCAAGCATATTACTGGTTACAAATGACTATTCCAGTCTGTCTTTTTTAGTTCCTGCAGATGTATTTGGCCATAACTGAGATGTTTAACACACTTTTTTGATATGGGCCGAGTCTGAGGTGGCCAGATGATCGGCAATGCACATGGATTGGGGAATCTGACATGTGGTGCAGCTCCTGCGCTTTCCCCTAAGGACAAAAATCTCCTCTTGTAATGATAGATTAAGAAGTTCAGATCTGTACCCAAGTATTGTAGGACTTCAGTCCCAGGGCTTTTAAATACATCTCTGTTTAATTCAGACTGGGAAAATGGCCCTTTTTCTTCTATACTCCTCTGTATTGAAATCGGTGGATTTGGCTGGAAAAACTCTTACTGGAGTAAAATCAGGCCTGGTGTCTTTATGCCACTAAAGGGAAAAAAAAACCAGACAAAGAGAAGACGCCAGAAGTTGCTGTTTGATCACTGAATTGTTATTTTTACAACCAATTATCTTTGCCTATGAGACTTGTGCTCATAGGTGTAACTGGAAAGCAGGTGAGTTTTAAGGCACAGATCACCATGACGCTGTGCTGTGCAAATGTATAAAGAAGTTGAACTATTTTTGAGAGTATTAAGGGATCAGCAGAGAGGCTGTTTTCTGCCTGAATGTAGTAAAATTGTAGAAAATAGACTTCAAAGTGGGGATGTGCCACTAAAATTAGAGAATGCTCTGATCACATTCTGTGTGGTCAATAACAATTCAAAATTGAATGTCAATACCTGGTGAGTCGTACCTGTGCCTGTTCATAGGTTATACAGTATTTTCTAAGCAGAATAAAAGCAAGCACTGATTTTCAAAAGGCTAAATATGTAACTCCCACTGAATTCACCACTCTGAGGTTTTTTTTTTCCCCCCCCTTAAAATATGCTCATGATCTCACTTCCTTAAAGCCTATTTAATTTGCAAACTGATTAGTAAAAATATAAGGGAGTATTGTGCTATAAAATAGATTTGTTGCTTACATGTTTTTTAATATCTTGCACAAATCTTCAGCAGTTCTTTAAATAGTGGCTGTCATAAAGCAGAATATAAGACCTTTTTAATAGCTAGTTTAAACAAGCATGTGAATTTTTTATGTTCTCAGATATTCTAGATTTACTGTAATTTCCTCAAGTATACATGAATTAGGTGACTACACATCCTCAGTTCTCCCTGTCCAAGAAGACTGTGGTTGGATAAGGAACTGCCTTGAGATATCACAGCTCAATATCTTTGTGCAGGTATCCTTGTATTTTAGCACAGATTTTTGGCAAGCTAATAGGTTTCCCTGGCTTTCACTAACACATTGGTTACTGCAAAGGACTGGTATTGCTAAGTTTGCTTTTAAATTCTCCAGAACAGGATAAACAAAACATCGGTATTAATATCTCATTGTCACTTGTACAATCTGTTGTTGAGTTTGGATTTCCAAATAACGCAACGGTGTGTTGTGGTGACCAATAGTGTTCGGTCCCCGGTAGTGCATGTCAGGAAGACGACGCACGCTCTGTGATTCGGCACTTGTGCAGGCTCTTGGGCTTCTTAGCCATATTTTCCTTCTATATGTTAATCTCCATTGAACTTAGCTACTCTTTTTTTTTTTTTTTTTTTTGCCTCCGAGTTAATTATATATGCTGTGCATCTCATGCAAAAATGCTTCTGTCAGTGAAATAGTTAACTGGGAAAAAAAATGCAGCAATGATCTTATGAGCTACTTGTTTGTGAACTTAATTAATAGAAGGGTGCATTGAATGTTAAGTGCTGTCCCTCTTGATAAGTAACTAATACTTCTTACGTGGTGCTATTGTCAGCTGGTTTTTTATGTGTCAATCTGGGGGAAAGGCATTGATTTCGTTCAAGATTAGAATTATTTTGAGCATCTTGTTAAAAATATACATTGTTAATAATTATGGAGTCCTAAAGAACACATATTTTTCATCAAGGGCATCATGACATCCTTACCAAAAAAAAAAAAAAGCTTATTTAGTATCAGCCTTCCCCAGTGAGCTCATTCTATGAAGGCAGTATGCTTTAAATACAACAGCACCTTAAACTCTGGGGCAGTAATTTTATTTTACAACTGTTCAGTATGAGTATTTGGATTAGCAAATGGATACATTATGTATTTCTATTGAAATCAATGACTGTATGCCATCACCGTATAGAAGAATATAAACCTCCAGATGATAAATTAGTAATATCTGAGCACTGAGATATTTTCATCTGAGCTGCTCTTACGCATTTATAATGCTAGAAAAAAATCCAGCTTTTAACTTAGAACTGTTATTTGTACTTGAAGAGAACAGTATCATTGTAGTAAAGAAAGGCAGGCATGAGCAGACTGGTAGAACACCAATAGGCTTCACACCAAAAGTAAGGAAATATGTTACTCTCCATGCTTGTCATATTTTTACTATAGATATGCTTGCTTGAAATTTTACATTAAATTATTCTGAGTACATGGTTAGGACAGTTACATGTCATGTGATTTTTTTTTTTTATTTTTTTTTTAGCTAGTAGTTTTTCTATCTAGCAGCTGGATTTTAACCTTGATACATGCAGCATTCCTGACAGCACTGTAAATACGAACAGTAATCACGATGAAACACTTGAGCAGATGGGAATAAATTCCCAGTTTATATTAGACATGACCTGTTACTGTTTTGTCTTTTGTTGCCGCTTTCCAGCATTCAGCAGAAAAAAAAATGATTCTCAGAGGTTGGAAAAACAGGTCTTTCCAAACTTCCCGATCATAGAGCCTAATGAGTTAAATTTTCCTCCGCGATGTCTGTGCGGGATTTTAGCTGCTTAGACATACAAGGTCAAACGAAACTGCTCCATTACCTATTCTGACTCGTGGCAGAGAGGGGGGCTCAGTTCCTTTGGGACAGACCCCTCGGGAGATGGTGACATAAGCAGAGAACATATTCTCTGCTTTCAGCATGACAAGATGTCCCTATTTTGCTAGGGCTTGCCGCCCCCCCCGCCTCCCCCAAACAGATCCAAGCTAACTGCAGTCCTGCAGCCCCCTCGCTGCTGTAACTCTGTCTAAACATGGCATTAAGTAGAGACGTTGAGGTCACAGGAGAGGATTTTTACTAGCAAGAGGAAGGCAAGATGGAAATGCAAAGTGGGAAGCCTTGGATGTCTTGCAAGATGCAAGGTCCAGGACTGTGACTTTGGTGCTGGATCCATGCTACCTTTTGTCCCGTTGTCTTCTGCATTTTCACGGCATCTCCAATTTAAACGTGTTTGATGATGGTGACAGGGGACGTGGGGGGTGGAATGGTGTATTAAATTGGAAGAACCACTGCTTCTCAAGAATAACAGTTCACAGAATAGCAGCAGCTTCAGCCCCTGATGAGGATTTTTGGTTTTGTTTGGTTTTTAATGAAGTGCTATACTGCAAGTTACTGGAATGAACACGTCCCATGTTCTTCCATTGCCATGTTGTATGAACACTTCATTAGGACTGCGTTTGGACTTCCCAGCACTGAAGTTAATAAGCAGTGGTAGTTCCTCGCAATCAATCATGTGAAAAAACTAAAGCACTTTGGGCACCCTCCAAACATCCTCCAGCTACAACTACCAGCTAGCATTAGAAGAAAGGGTGGTATTTTTCTAGAAGAAAGTAGCGGTTTGCACGGGCACAGTGATATTCTCTCCTTATCTGTCGTGAAAGTTATTGAATGCAATAGCCGTTCCCAGGCAGGCAGATCCCCATTGCATAACGCTGGCGCTCAGCGCGATGCTTTATGCTCACCCCTACGAAGTTTTCATCGGGAAAACCAGGGAACCGGGTATTTTTAGGAGTCCTGGCCGAAGGAGGGC
>NW_009186469.1:0-396 GCF_000690835.1 Fulmarus glacialis
GGGCAGTGCCCGGGAGGCTGGGGCTGGGACACGTGAAAGATGAAGGCCAAAGGAGAGGGGAAGGAAACCTGAAGACAATAGCGTTTTTGCAGTCCTGCCAGGGTGCTCCGGCCTGGGGTATCTTTTCCCCCCTCCCCAGCTTGGGTAGGTCCCCTCCCCGCCGCCTCCCCTGCCTGCCACGCCGGCTCGGCTGGGCTTGTACTGCGGCCCTTTCGCGAGAGCATCCCAGGGACTTCAAAACCTCCTCCTCCAGAATGACTTGCAGCTTTTCCGAAAACTGGCAGGCAGCCTCAGTGCTTTACCATGGGAAGAGGATTAACCCCTTCCCTCCTTTTCTCCTTCTCTCCCCTTCCCCCGGCCCAGCGCATTGTCCTGCTGGTTTGACTGGGAACTGGC
>NW_009186469.1:468-1079 GCF_000690835.1 Fulmarus glacialis
TTTTTAAGAGCATTTAGCCCTCGTGGCTCTGTGGCTCAGGGTGATGGGAACGCAGCCTCGCACCGACAGCCTGAGGTTTCGTCCATCTGAGGCCACGAGATAAAATCATTGGCACGGGATTTTTGAAAGGGGCAATTATTGAGGATTTGGGGGTCGGTTGGTTGGTTGAGGGGGGAGTGAAACATTTAGAAGTGGGAAGAAAAGGTTTATCTTTCAGGCGCTGCAGGGAGGAGCTGGCAGCGGCTCAAAAGGCTCCCAGCCCCTGAGGAATATTTGAAAGTTTTCCTATTTTTTAGCTCTGCGTAAGAGCAACCTGCAGCAATCGCACAGCAGGGATCCGGGACTCCCGCCTCCTCTTCCTAGCTTTGCCTTGGGCTTGCGGCGTGATCTTCTTCAAGAACACCCAATTTCTTGGTTAATTTTCAAAAACATTACTTTTTTTTTTCCACAGGAAGTTTTGCAGGTACAAAAAACACCGGGGTTCAATGCACTGCAGCTGCAAACCCAGCTCTCCACCCGGCTCCCTGGTTTGCACCCAGTTAACGTGGGACCCTGGCGTGCTGCCTCCGTCCCCCTCTGCCCCTGGGCTCCTCTGCCCTCCCCACCCCACC
>NW_009186470.1:0-3059 GCF_000690835.1 Fulmarus glacialis
ACGGCTTGCAGCAGGCAGTGCTTCAGCCCCTCTCCTCCTCCTCACACCTTGCCTACCTCCTCCGTCTTTTCGCTCTAAAACATCAAATGCTTTTCATTTTGAAGTTTTTGTGGAAGAGATATCCTTCGAAGGGCGAGAAGCAGCTCTTGGTACCGTGTGCTGGGATTTGGCAAATAAGCATGTCATCAGTAATTCATTTATTTTAGACGATCCAGACCTGAAAGATATTGACCCTACGGTATTAAAACATTGCCATGCTGCGGCTGCAACGTGTATTCTGGAGGCAGGAAAGCAGAAAGCCGACATATCTGCTATAAGGTACTAATACTTTGAAGCTACCCCATTTTTCTGGCAGTTGTTACTTTAAACTGTACTGCTGAGTTAATGTTAACAGAAAACTAATACATTCTTTTTCCCTGTAGCACATGTCTGGAAGACTGTAAACTGGATAAAGAGAGAATAGAACAATTTTGCACCGAATATCAGGTTTTTAAAGCAATTTTAACATATTTATGTTTTCTTTCTCTCATAGGAATTTATTGAACCTAGCAAATGGGTTTTTTTTCTTTTTTTTTTTTCTCTCCAGAAAAACAAGGATGCATTGGAAATCCTATTGGGAAGGTAGGTAAATCAGTCAGCACAGATATATAGTTTCAATTGCAGTTACTTTGAAACTGTCCTGGAAAACACCTATGCATATTTTAGGTGATTAAAGTAAGAAATACTGTTCCATTAAAAAAAAAAAAATTGTACATTTTTAACAAACTTTAGAAACTTTTCTTCCTCCTTTCAAGTTCCACTCTTAATAAACTTTTTGAACTTTTCAAGAAGCATTACAAGGATCATGAAAAAGTTCTGTATTGATGGACAGCTTTAGAAAATGAGACTTTCTTTTAGCGCGGGGAACTTGTAACTGTTGTGTCTTTCAGCATAGGCAGATCTCTTCTCCATGTAACTGATGTGTCTTGGCGCTTGGAATATCAGATCAAGGTAATTTTAACACATCAAGGTGTTTCTTTAGTCTGTTTCAGTGCTGAGACCTGACTTTTTTCTGTGCTCTTTGTTTTTAATTTAGAGCAATCAACTTCACAAAACTTACCAGCCTTCCTACCTGGTGACCTTAAATGTAGAGGTACCGTACTCCCAGTACCCTCAGAGGAAAAAATGCAATTTCACGATTTTTTTTTTAATAAAACAGGCATTGTTGTTTGTTTTTTTTCTTCAGAACAGTGATTCAGGATCACACCCAGATGTTAGTTTTAGTTGCACGATGGAGCAATTACAGGTACTTCTTTCTTTCATCATTGTTTTTATGCTTGGCTCCAGTTGTGCATGTAAATGTTTTTTAAAACTTGTCAATCAAAATGAGATCATATATACTATTATTAAAAAAAAAAAAAATCTAGTACTGGGAGGGTAGGAGAGAACCTTCTATAAAAATTATCCGAGTGTAGTTTTCCTGTCTTCTCAAATAAAGTTGCAAAGTAACTGATTTTAGTTGCTTAGGGAGTTTTACATATGTGCATAAATATTTTGTCTGTTTTCATAACTGTAATATATATCTATATATATGGGAGGAAGTGCATTATTTTTCTGAAACTCTGATTTCCCGTGCTTTAGAGAAATGATTAAAGAAGCTGGTTCAGTGATTTAAATGTGTCATGATTAAAAGTAGAGAACGAACTGAAGGCTCTTCAGTGGTCTTAATGACATGTAAGAAATGTACTGAAAAAATGTTGATCTTTGTTTAGCGATTTAAATGTGTAACTGAACAATAGAGGTATTGTAATGCTTGGAAGTGACCAAACTGTGGAGGATTGGGAAGAGGGGTTGCGGGGAGGGGAAAAGCAAGATACTAAAACTTCAGGTTTACACCTCTCCTTTTTCAATGTGTGTCTCAAAAGTTGTCCTTTATTTAATAATGAGTGTTTTGAATGGGTTTGCTGACTTGGATAAATCTGACGTGCTTTGCCTGGAGAATGGTCCTAGTACAAAATTACACTCAAAGTATTTTCAGTATTTTAGAAATGTGTATAGTACTTCAAAGCCTAGAGCAAATGTCAGCGTTAGCCATTGTAACGCTACCGATAAAATCTACGTGTTAGGAGTAGTGATCTATTTTAGTAGATTATATATGTTAAAAGGTGTTTTCCTTCAGTTCCCACTTTTCTTACTACATTGTAAAATAGGGAGCTATTTAATTACATGCTGGCATTGTTCGTCAGTTGCAACATTTCTTTGTGGTATAAGGTGCTGGTTTCCCTTGATTCTCTGTATAAAAAAATATTATGTTCTACTAGCTGACCTTTTAAAAAATATGTTTATTCTAAGACAGTATTTCATCTCGTAGGATTTAGTTGGAAAACTAAAAGATGCTGCAAAAAGTCTAGAAAGAGCGAGTCAGATGTGATTGAAGGAAGGTGTCAGCCTGCTGAGCTGAAGTGCTCTCATTCCTAAGAGTGTCTTCTAAATGACAAATGTCTTTCATCCCTTGATGCAAACTGTTCTCTCTCTCTTTTCTTTTTTTTTTTTTTTTTTTTTTTTTTTTTAAGTCCTTGGATGCGAATTAAGTGAAATAACTTTTTATGACCGCACTTGGTATTCCTTGCTCGTGTCATATTTTTTAAAATTAACCCTTGTTAAATATTTGCTTAACCGTCGTGTCTTCAAAGCATTCCTTCTATTTTATTTTGTGTGTTTTCAGAATTGTCACTGATTATTTTTCTCTGGGATCTAATAAAGTTTATTCGCTCCCGTTCTGCAATTTCTGTGGGTGAATTAGCTGTACCTGAAAGTAACGTTAGGTCAGCGCCGTGAGGTGAAAATCCCTTCCTCCCGTGCCGCTGCTGCGGCGCGTTTGCTAAATTGCTATTTCACTCCAACTGACCTTACATCGGCGGTAAGAGTGAGGCTCGGTCCCCGGCGCGGGAGGAAAGAAGGATTTTAATTTAATTTTGTGGAGCCGGGGCGCCTCACGGAACGTCCCGAGCCCGCGGGGCTGAGCGGAGCTGGTGTCGGCTCCGGTTCGACGGCGTCTCCCCCCTCGCGGTGCCGCTCCG
>NW_009186471.1:0-2951 GCF_000690835.1 Fulmarus glacialis
CGCGGAGCCAGCGCCTCTGCCCGCCAGCGCACGGGAAGATAAATGTCCACCTCCCAGCCTGGGTTTAAGCAGGGGAAGGCCAATAAAAGGTTGTTATTTCCGCTCGCCCGCTTTATCTAAAACAGCCAGACAAAACAAATGAAAAGGCTTTTGTAGAAAATCTTAATTGTGGCTGGACAGTTGTAAACTCATTAAGAGCCGAATTCCAGACAGTTTGCAGACCCGTCATTTATTACACACTCTTAATGCTGATTCTTTGAAGTTGCCTCTGTCTGCAACAACAGAGGGCGTCCCAGCATCCCCAAATACTGGCTCAGGGATCAATTAGGGGCTTTTTGTGTGCGTGCACACCAGAACGAGCTCCCTTTTGCTAATTGGAACTCATCAAATCTTACCCCGGATTTCTTTCTTTTCTTTTCTTTTCTTTTTTTTTTTTTAAGGTGAAGCCGAAAGCATTTTTTTTTCTCCCGCACTTCTGCACATCTGTAAACTTCTTGCCGGCTCCCTAAGTTTTGTCTTCAGCCCTGCAGCGTTTTACACCCCATAAACGGTTACAGCAGTCATTTTCTTTTATTGCACTGTATGGCTCTGAATTTTCCTAACAACAACTTCTGCCAAGACCATAACTGTGCTCCGTCTTATTTTGCTTTAAATACATATGTATATGTAAGTGTACCTCAGTAAAACAAGAAGGCTTTTATTGTTATTCGACATGTTTGCAAACAAGGGTCGGTGTGGCGCAGAAATGTGCTGCGGCTCATATTGGAGGATATCTACTCTGAGCAGTAAGATGTCCGCCCGAAACAAGGGTAAATTTCAGCAAGCTCACAGACTTCGCTATTTTCTTTTGTTGGTGAGCTTGGTTTGGCTTGGGGCGGCGGGGGAGGGGTGGGTGCAATGGGGGTGTGTGTGGAAATCTTCCACTCCAAAGAAACCTTCTTTCTGTTTTTAAAAATAAATCCTATTTTGTCTTCTCTGCTGTAGCCTGCTGCCAGCCCAGCTCTTTCCTTCGACTAAATCAGCGAGTAAAATTGACACCATAAATTCTACCATAATTGTCAGTAAAATTTTATCTGTATCTATATCTATACATGCATACATACATAATCTGAGGCTCTAGTAAAATGCAAGGGGTTGTGTTTATTTGCTACGGGACATTTAAAAGGGAGACAGAAAATCTCAAACGTGAAGGCAAGGAAAGGGAAAAAATGGGTGACGTTTGAAATAACTTATTTTGCATGGGCAATTTTCTCTAGAAGGGAATTCAAAATGAACGCGCTGGTAAGGCGAGCCTTCTCACAAAGCTTGTTGAAGCACACTTAGTGCTGGACATTTTCTGGTACGGGCTAATTAACCATCTCAGCTTAAATGTCGCTGTCTGAGCTGATTTACATTATCGTCCGCACTAAAGAACGTCGGACATTTTGGTTTGGTCCTAAATCCTCCGGCCCCGCCAGGCGAATTTATTAAAACCGCGTTAAATCGGGACTGTGCCCCCGCTGCCATCCGAAGGGGCTCCCTCCTCGCACTACTAAGCGCCAGCTTACCAAATTATATCCGGGAGGGGGAAGCAATGCCTCCTCTCAGCGAAGCAGTGGCATTTAGGACCTGAATTGGTCCATTTAGGACGAAAATAAGCCCAAATTTTCATCACCTGGGGTCTGCGTTTATAGAACCGTGGGTTTGCCTTGGCTCAGAGACAACACTGCTACTCGCCTCGCCTCCGCAGCTGCCCTAGCCCTGCCACGTCTGCTGGTGACATTCGCTGTGCCGTGGAAGAACCCCTCCTTAATAATCTTAAAACATCACAAAATATAAAAGAATCAATATATTTTATTTGGCAAAAAGTTAAATATCATTTCAACACAACGATTTGGTCAGTAGGCCATGAGGTAACTATTTCAAAATAGACAGTGTACGTTCTGCATCAACATAACTTCCCAGATTTTTTTTTTTTAAATCGATACAAATTTACAATAACCAAATGTAGGTTTTTATAGTGTATAATTTATTATCAATAAAATTAACCTTCATTACAATAACCATCAAATCATTCGATTAAAATTAAAACGTAAACCATAGGTAGTTACCCTTTTCACATATACGTATAGCTCCGAAATCTGATAACTGCTCACTGGTGCAAAAACAATATTTAAGCTAGTCTGTTTATTTACTTTTTTTAATATATAGATTATATATACAACCGACAAAGACAGTACTATATATATATCAACTGTGCATACTAAAATGACTTGCTTCAATATTTTGAGAACCGTAATTCCCAGACATCCCGGACAAACTTTTTTCCTACTTTTTTTTTTTTTTTTTTTTTCTATATATAATATATATTTTACAATCAAAGGTTAACTGTCTAATTATACAGAAAAGACTTAATACACTACAGAGCTATACTCTATGCAATTTTTATAATAAACAACCTGAGTTCAAATTGAATTCTAGCTTACACCATTACATCCGGTACAGCACCCAAGCACATAAATTGAGTCACAAACATAATTACCACAATAAAACACAGTGTTCAAGTATTAAAGCAGAGATCTCTCTGCCGCGCAAAGAGCGAATAAAATTAACTACGTAGACTAAACTATACAGTCCGTAAATAGTTGTGCATTATGAAAAGGTAGTTTTTTCTTTATTCTTTTTTTTTTCTTTTTTCTTTCCATAAGTGAAGAAACAGGTAGATTTATACAAGCCAGCTAAACAGCCTTTTCGTGCTAATGCCCCCTTTTTCTTTCCTATTAGAAAATTAAAAGTCTTACTGTACCTCTCCTGGCAAACTGGCCTCTGTGACAATCAAGGTACAATCATAATCATAATTTGCCATGGGAAAAAAATGAGGCCTGGACCCAGACGCATGGCAAGGCAGGGCTTGAGGGGAGGATTTTTTTTGTTCTGTTTTTAACTTTTTTCTTTTTCTTTTTTTTTTTTTT
>NW_009186471.1:3007-3479 GCF_000690835.1 Fulmarus glacialis
TCGATCTTTGTTTCTTCATTTTCATCCTTCTGTTCTGAAACCAGATTTTCACTTGTCTCTCAGTTAAATTGAGGAGTCTGGCCACCTCGTATCTACGGTCCCTAGTGAGATACATATTGAAGAGAAACTCCTTCTCCAGTTCCAGCGTCTGATGCTTGGTGTAAGGGCATCGCTTTTTCCTGGTGGACCTTGCGTGGAGCCAGTTTGCAGCTGGATTATTTTCATCCTTCTGTTCTGAAACCAGATTTTCACTTGTCTCTCAGTTAAATTGAGGAGTCTGGCCACCTCGTATCTACGGTCCCTAGTGAGATACATATTGAAGAGAAACTCCTTCTCCAGTTCCAGCGTCTGATGCTTGGTGTAAGGGCATCGCTTTTTCCTGGTGGACCTTGCGTGGAGCCAGTTTGCAGCTGGATTATCTACAACGAAAACAACAGGAGAAGTTCAGGCTCGGGGAGGGTGGGGTGAGGGG
>NW_009186472.1:0-23875 GCF_000690835.1 Fulmarus glacialis
GGGGGCACGGAGCGTCGGTTCATCCCCGCCGGCACAGGGGCGCAGCCCCCAAAACAGGGTTCCCAAGCGCCGGGTGTTGGCACTCTTGGCCCAGGCGAGTGGTTCCTCTGCGAGGTGCAGTAGCAGGGCAGCTGCGGGGCTGTCTCTCTTTGTGTTCATTGCTGGTACCACCAAATGCTTGCACAAAGAGAAGGCCCTGTTTCCTCCTGGTCTTTAAAAGTTTTTATTACTGGATAGGCCAAAAATCACATCCTTTAAAGGAAGGTGGGTGAGATGACCCAAATTTTTGCTTTCTGCTTTGAGAGCAGACTGGGGCATCAGTATTGCCAGGGCATATTGCCAGCACTCGCATCAGCAAAGATGCTGGGTTTGCCCCTTGTTTCTTCCCCCAGGTATGACCGGTTGCTGCGGATCCGAGCACTAAGGTGGGAGTATGGCAGCGTCCTGCCAAACACCATCCAGTTTCACATGTCAGCTGAGGAAGTGAGTCAACCTTGTCTTCCACTCTTCCCCTCTTTCCCCTTATTCCTCCTGTTGGATTATCTATTTAGTAGAGTCAAAATAGGGTAGACTTCCCTCACTATAAACATGACACATAATGTGCCTTTCAGTAAATACTGATTTGTTTATTCATTTATTCATCTTATGGGTACAATCCCAAATGGATACTGAGTGCAGGTGATGCTTGGCACTTTTAAGGATCAGGTGGTCTTCACTAGATCAGACTCGCAGCCAGCAGAACCAAGTCTTCACATGCTGCTCTCAAATGCCGTCTCTAGTCCAACGTACAGAGCTGCTAACATTAGCAGCACGTCTCCTACCCTGAACCCAGATTGCTCTGCCTCTGGGTCAGTTTTTCCCTTTAGAAGAGCTTGCGTTCACCTTTGGCTGGCATGAACACGCTTGGGAACAGCGGTCTGACAGCACAAATAAACTAGCTCTCACTCATCAGGGACCTGTCTTTCAGCATTACCTGTTTGGCTTTGCTTGAGAAATCACTGTCGATGTCCGCAGGTGGAGTGGTTCAATCGGTACAAAAAGTCTCTGGCTACCTACATGAGGTCAGTAGGAGGAGAGGAGGGGCTGGACCTTACACAGGACATAAAACCTCCTAAAAGCCTGTATATCGAAGTAAGTGCAAGATTGGTGGTTTCTGTCTGTGGGCAAACATTTTGCCCAACCATCTTTTTTTAGAGAATTTCACCCCCAGCCCAAGTCAGAAGGTCATTGAGCAAAGCCTTCAAGAGCACCAAAGCTTCCACAAGCTTCCACATTTTACTCTTTACGTTCTGCCTGCCAGTGTTTTATTCCCTCTTCTACTTAGGGCTCAAAGTATGTTGAAAGACAGCATTTCTAGTCCACAGGGAATTGGTGTGGTGAGGTGAGTGGTCTGAATCCCAGTGAGAAGTTTCTGCAGCATTTTGCAGAAACTTAACCAACTCTCAGATCAACTAAAAACCTTGTTCCCGTGTTAAGGACTGTTAACTAGTTTTCTTTGTTGTTATTTTAAATGGACTCTGATAGATAAGACTATAAATTGTTTTACACAATTGATACAACAAAGCAAGAGCATGTGAAAAATCAGAGTCAGTAGCTCTGTTCTGATGTTCTCTTCGAAAGAACACATAGTGACAATCAACCTGCTCCTTAAGACAGTTTCAACTGTTAACAGATTAGCATTTTCTGGTATGTGTGTGGGGAGGTTCTCCTGGAAATGCTGCTGCTGTTCCCCACACCCTGTCTCTTGTGCTGCTCTTCCTCTAGTCCCTGTAGAGGGCTGGGCTGGTCTGCTCACTGGTGCTTCTTGCTCCAGGCAGAGGCAGGAAGAGAACGTCAGGTAGAGTCCACAGACCGTGGGATCAGTCCAGTTCTGCATTTCCAGGTCTGCTCTATATTGAGGCTCCAGCAGGCAGATAGGAATGTGTGCACACTTACAGTTCAGGGGCATGTGTTGTAAGTCAGCAGTGATGTCTAGTGTTTTCTGTGGGAGACCTGATGATCTGAGAGCTGTGTTTCCACTTTGCAGGTGCGGTGTTTAAGAGACTATGGAGAATTTGAGATCGATGATGGTACCACCGTCCTGTTGAAGAAGAATAGCCAGGTACCCGTGACAAGAGAGTGTGGTCTGTTCTCTTCCTTCCCTTTCACTCCCATGACATCCCCCTGCTTATCCCAGCTTCGCAGTATGTCACAGTTCCTGCACACACGGCTCCTTGCACATGCTGCAAGCTGTCTGCGTGGCCCAAGACTGCAGTTCAGCTCTGCCTGATCTGATACCACGATGCAGCGGGCATACAGCACAACAAACAGAGCTGGTTGTGTGCAGCAACAAATCCAGTCTGCCTGGGTTTCAGGCAAGTTTGTCTGTGTTTCTGTGCAGCACTTTCTACCCCGCTGGAAATGCGAGCAATTAATCAGACAAGGCGTCCTCGAGCACATTCTGTCGTAAGCGTGCAGGACAGGAGGGACAACCCTTGCTTGGTGGCCTGCCCACAACAGGGACTGAACTCTGGTGTATGCAGGACTTCAGACACCTCAGCATTTCTGCAGTGGGCACCCTGCCACTCCTCTTAACAGCCTTTGATACCCGACATGAACATCAGCCCTGAGTTTATAAAGCATAGTATGCAAACCACATTGGCCAGCTTTTCAAGACCAAAGGGTGCATGCTGGTAATGTAGCAATCCTGGGAATCCAGCATAGTGGGGGGTGGCGGTGGGGGTGGGGAAGGGGTGTTATCCAAGCCCCACAGTTACAAGCCAGCTTTGTGAATGCGTTTTTGTTTGGAGCAGTTCTTTGTTCACACTGCATGTGGGAGTAAGAGACCAACTGGACTCCGGAAGCCAGGAGAGCTCCATGGTTGCAAAATAAAGAACTGTTTCAGCCTTCAATTTAGTGTTTTTCAAGAGTTAATGTTGTGTTCGTTAAACACTCTGATCTGGCTCTCTGGCCCAACCCATCTTGACCTTGCAAGGTGATGCTCAACTGGTTATTTAGGTGTCTCAGTGGAGTTGCTCCTCCAAGTGTCAGATGAGGCTGCAGGAGCTTCTTTCTAGGATTGGACATGAAGCCTTGTCTCCTATCAGAGGCCTATAAATGTTGTTTCTTAAGGTGCTGAGTGAATGAGCACTGCAGTCTGGGTCATGGGCCTGGCTGAGGTTTCTCCCAGCACACTTCGGCTGTGCCTCTGTCCCTCTGTGAAGAGTCTCCTTCCCCAGAGCACTGGTCTGGCAGGGCCTAGGAACTATTTTGAGTAGGGGTGGGAAAGGGAGCAGAGGGTTTTAAGGATTCCAGTTAGCACAAAACCAAGCAAAGCTGAAGAGCTGCTTTCCCTGTCTGGTTTTACCTAATGGAGCTGCTCGTTCTTCAGTAGTGGCTGAGAGATTAACACTTCCAAAAACATAAGCCCTAGGTAAGACTAGAGGTTTGCCTAGCCCCCATCTCTGACAGAAGCCAAAAAGCAAATACTTAGGGAAGAATACAGGAACAGGATACATTGCCGGGGTGTTACTGCATTGCTCTCCCAGCCCCAGCCAAGGAAACTCCCTGAGCTAGCCCACACACTCTGTGGGGCTTCCCTCCTTGTAATAGCCCAGCTTCCCTCATGATCCTTGTAATCAGGGCTGCCCCCAAGGCAAAGAAAGAGGAGTCTCAGCTGTCATCCACCAGAGCAGAAAAAGCATGCCTAGACCAAGGAGGCCTCTTCAGTCACAGCCTCCAGCCATCTCCTGGCACTGTCCCAGGGCCAGGGAACCCCTCTGCCCTGGCAGGCTGGGACTTAACGGCAGTGGCTGAGTTTTAGCTCACAGCCAATTTATCCCCTTTTGTTCTTCAACCAACAACAGCTTGAGCTGTTTTTAAGCCCTCTTCTTTGTATTGACTTTGTCCAGCTTCTGCTTTGCTACTCTGATCCAGTCAGGCTTGTCTAGTCTCTCTTGTACAGTAGTCTCCATAGCCCCCAAAATCCTAGGAGTCCTTTCACAGCTAGTGGCAACCACAGCCCCCATGTAAATACCCTCTGCTCTGCACAGAGCAAGGCAGGGTCACCGTGACAATGATGCGTCCTCCATGAAGAGCGTAACACCCTGGGCAGATCAATAAATTTGGTATTTGCTGATGTGAATGCTGGGCTTTGTGGCCTTTTAGACAACTTACTTTGGCAAAAGCAGTACTCATGCCAGTGTGTGAAGGCCAACAAGGAAGGCAAGATGATGCAGTTCACTTACCATGTCTCCTTCGAAGAAGTGCAGTGCTGACTAGGGGTCACCAACCCCATCCCAAGCCTTGGAGGCTCAAATTGAAAGAAGGCTCTTCCCTCAGCCCCTCTGTCCTGCTCACCACAGAGGCAACAATCTGGCAACAGGTTGGTTTTGATCCTAGGCTCAGGCTTTAGGAGGGCCAGAGTCTCCTAGTGCCCAAGAGGAGCTGTAGGGAATAAAAGTTCAGCAACAGTTGGAGGAAGCTACTGAAATACAGAGCAGACTGGAGATGGCAGGAGGTGCTGTAATACTGCAAACATTTTAATGCCACAGCTTTCCTGCTTGGAGTGAGCCAGACACAGGAACCTGCAAGCCCTCCTGCCCTGGCTTTCCAGACGTAACAGCGTGGCCCCAACAGCAACCCTCCGCAGAGAGGGAGCATCTGCACCACGACCAAACATGCTGCCAGAGAGCAGGCAGTTCCTGTGGGATGGCTGCCCTGAGACAGACCTGATTTACAACAGCACACTGCCACTGAGAAAGGCACCAAAGCTGGTGCTTTCAGTAGGAAAATTCAGCTGTCCACAGGACCAATTTCCTTAAAGGACTCTCTCTGGTTTCTCTGTTTTCTGCGTTCTACCCAGGAAAATCCTGGCAAGACCAGGGAGGACAAGGCTGATTTCCCAACTCAGCCATACCTCCCCTTCCACACCTGACAAACCCCAGCCACGACCAGTGGCAGGGCTGCCGCAGCGGGTGCCCCATCACCCGCTCAGAGATACTGGCGTGATTTTTCCAATGAGCTGCTTCAGAGCTGAGGCTTGCTCCTCCAACAGCTGGTTCCTCTCCTCAGTGCTTTTCTGCTTCAGCTCAGCTGCCTGCAGGGCCGTTGCAAACCCCCTGTTCTCCTCACGGAGGCCTTCAATCAGCAGTTTGTTCCTGGAGATTTGGGCCTACAGCGGGGACAGGAGGCTTAAGGTTCAGCATCTCTACGCAGGGGTCCCAGCCAGGCAGGGGACACACAGCACTAACCCCTCTTGCACTCACCTGGGCATCTTTGAGCTGAGCCGCCCTCTCTGCCAACACAGCTTCGGCACTCCTCAGATTGTGCTCCAGCCCCTCTGCCTGCTCCACAGCTGCCTGCAGCAGACGCTCGTGTTCCTCCTGCAGCGGGCAACATAGCCTAACATTGGGTTGACCCAACACTCACCTAGCCCCTGGCAATCCTGGACCATGCATTTTCCGAGGGCCCCACTCACAGACCGTCACCTGAAGGAGAGTTGGGGGGGATCAGCAGAGGTAGTGCAGGATGCAAAGAGCAGCGGGACAAATGTCTAGAGCAGTACGACCTTCCCTAGGTCAGCACCAACCAGTTTTAAGACAAAGCACAGATTTCCCAGCAATGTTTGCTATAAAAACAAGCCAATGGCCTCCCCTCTCAGCCATGTCCAGAAAAGCCCAGGGAGAGACAAAGTTTCCTTGGATGCAGTTTTTGTGTCTGCTCATTTTAATTCCTTAGGATTATAATTTACTCCATCTTTGCACAGGTTAGTTCAATTGAATCGCAGTGTCCTGAAACAAAGGACAAACTCAGAAAAACCCAACACCTTGGTGCCCAGTGCCCTAGAGATAAAACCACCCTGCTCTGTGCAGGCTACATCTCCACATAGAGGGCTCAAACTTTCTTTCTTTCCCCAGCCTGAGCCAACACAGAGTGTCTTCCTGGGTAACTCCTGCTCCTTTAGGCACAAGGTATCTGGTGTGGGGTAGGTGGATTAGAGTGGGGAGGGCTCCTGTTTGAGGGCAGTGACTGGGTTCATGAGGAATGAAAATTGCAAAGAAAATTGAATTTGAAGATTAAGTGTAGTTTCCACACGGGCTCTTGATATATAGCATCTTCCACCCAAACCTTTGGTGGCTTCAACCACAGCTGCCTTCCAGGCTGGCAGTGCTCCCTCCCCAGTACCCTTGACAGTTCCCACAATTCCCTGCTTACCTGGGTCCTGACCAGCTGCCTGCATGTCTGCTCAGCCTGCCGGTGGAAGTTTTCCTGGAGCTGATGAGCCTTGCATTGTTCCTCTCTCAAGCTGGTTTGCAGCTGCTCAAACTGTTTCTTTTGCACCATGTTGTTCATCTGGGCCTTGGTCTGCTGCAATTGCAGAGCATGCTGAGTCTGGACCAGGCTCAGGCTTGCTTTGGCTTCTAAGAGCTGTAACACAGAAAGGCCAATAGCTGGTTACAGCTTTGTGCCAGCAATGGGACAGGCCCAGGGTTGCTGCAGGTGAGGGGAGAGGTTAGGAAGCACCCTCAGCCCCCGCCTCGGCTCTCATGCCAGCATGGCCACAGCAGAGCAGCAGGACCCTGGGAGTGGTGCTTGCTGGCAGCCTACAATGCCAGGGACGGAGAGCACTGAGAGCTGCAGGAGGAGAAACAGGGGCCCCTTGCAGAGAGATGCTTCCCTTGCTGAGCAGCAAGGAGCAGGAGTTGCTGGAGGGATCCTCTGGAAGGGAGTCCTAGCACCAAGGGCCACAATGGCAGGAGGCAGAGGGGGCTGCTCCCCTGGGTTTGTTCTTAGATACATCCCAGGCAAGCTGGGCTTCAAACCCTGCCTGTTCTACATCCTCTGCTTCCTGCCACTAGCAAAGGGCAAACCTGGTACTGGGAAGCAGGCCTGGTCCAGCTTTGCCCTAGGGCTACCTAGGGGTAGCCCTGTACTCTGGAAAGCCAGTGCCTGAGCCTGTCCCCAGGGTAGAAGGCAGGAGAGGGATATTAACACATTTGGATGTTTCTCACATCAGCTTTCCTCTATCCTAGTGGTCTTTGTTTCCCTGCTCTGATTACCTCATTTCCCTCCCTTCAGACATGGCCTGCCTAGCCCCTCTCATCCCTGCCCAGCCCCTACCTGATCCTGCCACTTCTCTAGCTCCTCTGTCAGCTGAACCATGGGGAACAACAGGTCCTGGCACTCCTGTGTGAGCCATCTCCGCTCAGCCTCCATCTCCTCTGCCCAGCCAGCCTGCACAGGACAAGGACAGAGGGGACACCGCAGGGGCAGCTGCGAGCAAGGACCTGTCCCCAAGCTGCACCTGAACTGGCTTCAGACATATCTGAGTGGGAGGGCAAGTCCTTTGTCCCCTGCAAAGAGGAAGAGGACAGTCTTTTCTGCCTGGGGAAGGTGTCCAATACAGCCCCGAGCAGGGCAATACCAACATCACAGGGACCACTCAGCAGCCTGCCACCCTGCCACCAACTGAATGACACCCACCTTCTCTTGCGAGGCCTTGAGCTGCTGTCGGAGCAGCTCCTTCTCCATCCAACATGCTGCATGCTGCTGGTGGTGCTCCAGCCTTGTGGTCATCTCTGCTCCTTGTAGCCACTCAGCCTCCGCAAGCCTCTGGCTCCGCAGCTGGACAGTGCCAGGGCCAGCACCGTGGCCGGCCTTGTGCTCAGTGACTTCAAGGCCCAGCTGACACATCTTGACATTCAGATGGGAGACCTCCCCCTTGCTCTTCTTACTCTGGAAAAGGTTGAGAAAAAAAAACAATTAATGCACAGAGGCTTGGGATGGGAAAAGAGGCAATAGAGAACGATTAACCTGTCCCACGCTGTCCCCACCAGGTTGCCATCTAGGAACACTGCTGTGGGTGCCCTCATTTCCCAGCCTGACCAAAGCCCAGCACCCAAGTTCAAGCACAGCATTCCCAGGTAAGAAAACCCATGCAGATGATAGCCCTGGAGGAGGTCACTGGGGAAAGCGGGGCGGGGGCGACTGTACAGATGTGTAACAGAAATGTTAAGATTGGTAAGAATACAGTATGAATGGAAATGTGTCAGTGCGCACGTATGAAAGTATCAGATGAAAGAGCAGAATAAGGGCTACAAGAGCAGTCTTCATCGACACTAAAGGACACCACCCCCCAGATGTTGCTCCTAGGACACCACCCCAGCAGTAATGCTGAGCAAGGTGCAGTTTCTGGCCCGTGCTCTGACCAGACCACAGCACAGATAACATGTCAGCAGAAAGCCTGCATCTAACAGCAGGGCGGGAACACACCCCACATCCCATTCCTCTGCTAGCCTCCCAAGAAAATGGGCAGCCAACACAGCTTTCCTCCAAAGGAGGAAAAGCAGAAAATGGGCAGCAGGTTTGTGGCTGAAGGTTAATGGAAGCTGAAACCAGCAAGGGCCAGCAAAGGCCACCCTGCTGCGGCTGATAGCCCCGAAGAGTATAAAAGATATGTCCAAAAAACAGGTTGTGGTTCCCAGTTATGAGGAATCCCAGGAACAGGGTGAGGAACTAACAGCCTGCAATCCTCGTCCATGTTGCACACAAGCAATCCTGGCCAGGCCTTGTGTGAACACATGTCCACAGGCGCGTAAGCACGTGGGTTTGAGACTGGGAATGAGCAAAATCTCTGGGAGAAGGAGTGCAAGTAGGTAAAGTCAACCTCATCAGAGATTTTGTAGTAACACCTTCCCTTCTGCAAGACCTTCACTGGCTTTTGTCACACAAATTTACCCTACTTGACAAGCTATAAAACGAAGCTGGTTCTTCAAAGCAAGACTGGGTTTGAATGTTTGAAACAAACATTCCCATTCTCCTCTACAAGCACGTGCAGTTTTTGTCCTCCTAAATCCTTCAGCCAAGAGCCTCTCAGTTAGTGTTAATGGCTTCTTACCAATGCGGTTAACTCTGCTATTTCAGCCAGCTCTTCCACCTTCTCTCTGCCCAACTCACTCATGTGTTTCCTGTCGGGGAGAGGGATACGATCAGCTTCAGACCAGAGAGCAGCAAACCACAGCCCTCCAGAGAAGGGCCTCCCATGTCTAGTTTTGGCCTGCAACAGGAAGCTAAAGCCAGGCCAAAACGGATATGGTCCTGAATTAATTCAGTAGTGGGTCAGGTGTGCTTGCCCCAACAGGTGACTCAGCCCAGCCCAGGGCAGACAGCTGGGGACATCCAAAGTCCTGCAACATTGTCAGAAGCCTAAAAATCAGGGGATGAAGAACAGTGGGAGAGCCAGCTTAGCAGACTTTTGGGACCATCCTCACCAGAAACCTGGTTCTCCTTGGATTTATGGCCCAGTGGGTGACCCCAGTACCTATCTCAAGCTTCCTGAGGCAGCAGCAGGCCACTGGCCAAAAGGTTTGTGTAGCGAAGAAGCCCATCCTTTCCTCCCTCAGCATACCCATCCCCACAGCCTTCCCCAAACACGGCTCTGGACCCTGTGCTCTGGCCTGCCCAAGCGTTTGGCTGGCCAAGCCCGTCCCAGCACTGGCTGCTTTTGCGTGGAGTGAAGGGTGTGAGAGTGCTGGCTTGCTCAGAAACAAGAAAACAAAAGGCAGGTTGAGCCAGCTGAAATCTGGTAAATGCACCTGAGTGGCTGTTCCTTTTACAAGCATCAGCTATCCACCCATTTGCCAGCCTCCCACAGCTGGCTCCTCTCTTACTCATCATGTTCACTGTCCTTCTCCTTTGCCAGCCTCAGCTCTTGCTGGAGTCTCCCAAGTTGACTTTTCAGCAAGCTATTCTCCTCCAGCAGCTGGCACAGCTCTCCCCTGCAGGGAGAGACAGCAGAGTGAGAAAACCATGCAAAAGCCCAGTTTGCTCTTGGCATCCTATGCTGGCTCCCTGCTCTATTCCCATTTGGTTTGCAAGGACAGCAAGAACTAAAGAAATCTGAGAAACAACCATCCAATAATTCACACAAAACGTGTGGGGACAATCAAGAGACATTGGTAGAGAAGGAGCAGGTCTTCAAGGGAAGGGAAATAAAGGGGAATAAGGACAAATAGCATCGGACCCTGAATTTGTGTGGCTTCCAGCTGGCTGAAATTATTTTGCAGGCCTGCCAAGGAGTGGAAACAAAGTGATTTGGCTCATCAAGACTTCATTACAGGATAACCAGGTGGTGAGCCCAACCCCTCAACTGCAATAGAGCCACGTCTGGAGAAGTCAGCTTGCTTGTGAGGCCTCTGTGATTTTGCAGTGCTGGACACAACAGCTATGACCCCAAATCCAAGGTAGCCTCTCTGCCTCATTATCCTTCCACTCCTACTGGTACTCCCAGTCTCTCATGAGGCTATGAATACTGGCACTTGTGGGAAGGAAGCTCAGTCCTGTGTTAAACAGACAGTCCTATCCAATAGCTACAGTTAAAACCCAGGTCCACACAGGACCCAAATTCCTCCGGGGAGAGCGCAGGAGAACAGACTGTCCATCCCAGCAGGGAGGACAGCATTGCAGTTTGTGGCACTGCATGTGGGAGGCAGAGGAGCTGAGTGGGATAGTTCTTCCTCTCTTCTCCAAGCAAGTGAGAGGACTAGTGCATGGGCTATGTAGCATTTGCTCCCCCTGCTTGGCAGGACGCTCCTCACAGCAGCTGCTTTCTGAGTCAGTTTTATATCAGGATTCACATGCTGTGCTTCCTGTGGCATCTCCAACACCCACGTACAGCTGTACAAAGCAGAGGAGACGAGTGCGTAGTCAGCCACAGCCACGTGAGCACATCCCAGCTCTCTGACCACACTCCCTACAGGGTTTTACTAACCACTACAGGGTTAGTAAAAGACATGCAGGGAACAGCAAGACAGAACATAGCTGCTGATATAGCGCCAAGAGAGAACATAGCTGCTGTTAGAGTGTCTTGGACCATCATGTTGTTAAGCAGCCTTGTGTTTCACAAGGCATCTGCCTTTTTTGCAGCAGCAGCACTGTGTTAGTTCTGCAAACTGCCTTTGCGCTCAAACCTGCCACTCTCTTGAGCTCTGGGTTAATTTTCCAGCTAGTGCACAACATCTTTGAGCTGCATCAGCTCCAGTTTCACCCTGTTCCTTTCCCTCTCCACCTCCATTTTGACAGCCTGAATGTCATGTTTCCTCCTATGCTGCTGTGCCACTCTGTCTCCCAGGGCTTTTTTTCCTCTTCTTGCCCTCCAGATCAAGTCTGTCTATGTCCTGACATGCTGCTGTGTCTGCTGTGTGAAGGCAAACCATTTAACTTTGCTCTTTCTGCCTGCTTCCCAAACACATCCTCTTGTCTATCAAGATTTCATTTCTCCTTGACAAATGCTTTCAGCTTTGGCTCCAGCTTCTACATTGAGCAGGCCATTTGCTGCAACAGACGTCTGCACTGTCTGCACTGGTCCATCCATCACACAATTTTTCATTTCTTCTCTGTTCCTTCGGTGCTGAAGTTGCAACAGGAGATTTTGGCTTATCTGCTCATCTGAGTCCTGGGGACTTGCTCCTTTCCCCCCAGAGGGCAGCTCTCCAGACACCTTGTCCCTTCCATCACCAGAGCCCTCAGCCCCATGATGTCTGCATTATTCCCATTTCATCCTGGTGCTTTTTTCCTCTTTTTCTTCTCAACAGCCAGCATCTCACACATCTTGACTTGTTCCTCATTAACCTTCTCTCCCAACTTTAGCTGCCTCTTCTTCCACACAGAGACCATGTCCTTTTCCTTCCACTTCCACTGCTGCCTCTCCTGGGCATCCTGCTCTTAAAGGTCTCCCCTTGGAGCCTTTGTCATTGGGAAATCACCTCCTCTCACACCAATGTTCCTGCAACAAAGCCTTACAGCTGTCCTGACACTGGCATTCACTCCATGACAGCTCTTGATTATGCTCAATCTCTGCATCTTTCCTAAAGATAAAAACCATTTTGCTGTCCTGGATTTGATAACACAGCTTGAAAAGCTCAGCCAGCCTCAGAACGTACTTTTGCTGGAGAGGCAATGCAAAGTTTTCTTTGGGTTTGCTGGAAAGGCAATGCAAAGTTTTCTTTAGATTGCAAAGGCAAGGCAATTACTTAAATGTTACAGAAAGTTCCCACACCATTTTGCACTTCTCAAAGACTCATTCATCAGACGGTGTCCAACAACTCTGAAAGCTCCCCACTACAGCCAGTCCCTCCACCATTCACCAGAGATAGTGCTAACACAGCTCAAATGCCTTGGGTTTCTTCCCCTGGTCTGCCACAGACTTCAGCCAAATCTCCTCCTTTCTCCTAGCCCTCAGCTCCTTAGCCCTAAAACGGGGATAATGACCTAGCAAAATCCTCCGCTTGCGTATTGCCGAAGGGGACTCTGGTCTTGACAAGAGGCAGTGAAGGGAGGCACAGCAGGGAAGAGGCAGGAGGAAAGCCTGGGGACAGTGGTGGGGTGTGCTGGGAAGCAGGAGGGGGCAGGCATGGACAGGCAAGTTTCCTGTCCAACTCCTCTCTAGTCTCCTCCGCAAGGCCATTCTAGCCCCTGGGGAGGTTGCAGAACTGGCACCACAAGCACAGAAAGGGAAGATGAACAGCCATTTAGTGACAACCTTATGCTCCCACAAGCCAGTCTGTTTTGGCTATCTAGAGAAATTTAAGTCATTTTTTGCTGCTTTTAAGACAGCAGGTTGTGATGATCTAGCAAGTAGGGGCAGGTTTGCTGAAGAAAGAGAGAGATAATAAGAAAACACTGATGAAAGCTCTCTTATTTCTCTCACTGTTTTGAGATACAATCTTTGCTGGGCACTGCCTCTGACACAAGCTTGTAGAACATGCAGGGAAACTTAAAGTCTTGAAATAAAAGCACTCATGTAAGGGGAGTTCAGATGTCTCACTTCGAACAGCTGCAGCCCTGCAATACTGCCCAGATTTTCTTCCAAATTAAAGCAGCTCTCCAGCCCTGTGAGAAATCAGCTTTACCTACTCTGGTATGAGCAGGGGATGCAACCCTCGTCTCCCACTTAGCCCCAGAAAGAGGACAATGCCAGACCTCAGGCTCTCTCTGTCCCTGCGCTGTGTCCTCAGCTCTTCTCCCTCCTGGTCCAGCTGCTGCCCTGGATGGTAAATGTCTTTGGTGTGCTCTTGTCCCACGTTGGCCTGCTCCATCTCAAACCTCTCCTCCAGCTCCAGGCTCCACACACATTTTTGCTCTTTCAGGCTATCAATTACAGCCCAGTACTTTGCAACTGTTTCTTCCAGGTTTCTTTTCTGGTCTTCCATCTTGCGCATCTCAGCCTTGAAGCTTTCCTCACTGTCCTTCCTCTCTCTCTCAAAGTTTTTCCTCATTAACTCGATTGCCTCCTCATAATAGTTTATCTGTTGGGAGGAGACAGGATTTGGATATTAGCACCATGCTCCCAAGAGTTCCCCTCTCCTCCAATAGCTCTGACTCAGATCGACTTATTGGTCCCTCTCAATAGGGGACACTCTTCAGGCAGTTCTGGTCCCTGCTGAACTTAGGGCACAGCAGCCTCTAACAAGCAGATATCAGTGGGTCCCAGCTCTTCTCAGCAAGCAGCCCAGTTCTCCCCTTTCTCCTTGTTTGCAAGGGACCCCAGTGAGGAGGAGAGGCCAGGGCATCATCTGCCATTGCTCCTCATATCCTTCCTCCAACCTGCAGAGTGGTCCCTTGTCCAAGACGTGGTGGTGAGTAGCTGCTGCTCCCCATGGCTCCCCTGTGAATGCTAGAAACTCTAGGATTTGATGAGCACAAAGACAGGACTGTGAAGCAGGCAGAAGATCTGCAAGTAGCTTTGTGCTCCTTGAACTGTTCGTCACCTGTGTGGCAATTTAGGATTTACTCTTGCAGTGCTGCAATGGAAACCCAGCAAGCATCCTCTCAGTGCAGCAGGAAAAGGAGGAGTAAAGGTGGAAACTGAGGCCTCTCACATGAGCACTCACTGCTGTCTAAAGGGAGGGCTGGGCTCACACTGTCACCTTAGGGCAAGCAGGTTAAAAGTGTGCTGCAAGCCCAGAGAGACAGGGCTCTGATACCCCCCATGCCCTCAGGAGACACATGGCTGCTTCTCCTCTTGGTCCCATCGCTGGTTTTCCTGCGACAGCAACACTGAGTAGAGTTAATCTCTGGTTCCCCATAAGGAGCAAGACCCATACAAGCATTTTGCAAGGTGACAAGAGATTTCCACAAAACCTTTGCCAGCCAGTGAGGGCTTCAAACCCTCCTACCAGCTAAGATGGGCAATAACCCCAGCAGAGAGATGAGGTATCACCGGGCTCCCCAGCCTGAACTCTCCAGCAACCCTCCTGGAGCAGATGCCCCATCAGCCGTGCTGTAGCAGGGTGCTCACCAAGCAGTTGTGCCAAGAGATCAGGACATCTCCACCACTCCCCTTACCTTTGTTTCCAGCTGCACCTTCAGGTCCCGCAGCTGCTCTTGGAGCTGCTCCATTGAGAGTGACGTCTCTGTGCATGCAGAAGTGGGAACCAGAAGGCTGGGAGAGCGGCACACTGACAGAGAGGAGCCCTGTGAGGACAGGCCTACAAAACAGGACAGGCCTGGCTGTCCTGATCAGGACGGCTGCAGCTTCATCGAGCCCCCCCATCTATCTGGCAACCAGTCCCAGGGCTGCATCACCCCTCTGCGCCAGAAGTTTTTTCC
This sequence comes from Fulmarus glacialis, assembly GCF_000690835.1. NCBI lineage: Eukaryota > Metazoa > Chordata > Aves > Procellariiformes > Procellariidae > Fulmarus > Fulmarus glacialis. The sequence goes on from NW_009186472.1 coordinate 14,590, forward strand.
TAATGCTCAACCCGAATCTCCCAAACCATAGTTTGGGGCTACTTCCCCTTTATTATTTTGTGTTTCCTCAACATCCTCAACAGTGAAAATCTGCCTGTTCACTCCCAGCTGCGCAGTCCACAGGTCACCATCACCAGCTCTCGAGTTGGAAGAGACTCCTTCCCTCCATCTCCCTCCTCCTCACCACCCATCACCCCCTTCTTCCCTCCCATGGCTGCCCAGTGCCAGAACTGGCAGCAGCAGCTCAGGCACAACAAGACCCCCCACATTCCCATGGCAACTCTGATCTGGAGGAAACCTTGTTCTTGCTGAGAAGATGGGGAGGTACCAAACCCTCCTGCATTTTACCTCCTGCTGGTAGCCCTCTCTCAGCCCTGCTCTCCCGTAGCTGGAGACGCAGCCTTTCCAGCTCCCTCCGCAGCACTCCATTTTGGTCCCACAGCACCTGAAGCAGAGATTGGTCACGATGCGGCTCCCCAGGGCTGCAGGTGGCCAAGCACCCACAGCTCCCAGCAGCCATGTGTACTCAGGGTCTCTTGCAGCACAAAGAGCAGAGCCTCCTCGCCAGCACAGTCAGAGAATAACGCAGGGGGATTTTCCTCCATCCCAAAGAGGCAGAGATGAGAGATTTTGGAAGAGCCAGAGAAGAAATACAAGGCCAGATTACTGCAACCACTATTACAAGAACCATCATTAGACACTGTAAAGCATGAAGAGCCACAAGCAACTGCCCCCACATGCAAAAGCACACAATACAAGTGGCTTTTGCAGACACCTCGGAGGGTTGGACCTCCTGAGACCCCTCCTGACCTAAACAAAACCATTGCTAGCGACCAATACACAAGAAACACCATGATCTCAGTACAAACCCTCACAGCCCAGAGGTTTGCGTTTACATGCTCAAGACACTCCTGTGGTCATCTGGGCTAGCCAGCAAGCACTACTGTATGCAGACAAAGCAACAGCAGGATTTATGGTGAAGCAAGTCCCACAGGGCTCTGGAAGGGAACATTTCTAGGTCGCAGAAGGAATAAACTGAGGCGAGAAGGTGCTGATCCCATGGGAAGCAGAGCACGAGGCAGGTCTTGCTGCCTGCTTAGCACAAACAACCTCAGAGGCCAGCAGAAGAGTTTATCCCTTCTCAGTGCCAACATTAGCCTGCAGCAAGGAGTCCCACAGCTGAACGCACTATGAGCCACCACAGCAGTACAATGAGCCACTTCCATGAGGGTGTCTGGAGCTGGGCAACTACTTGCTTCACTTCAGACCCTCCATCCCATATTGGAAGCCACAGCGTACAAGGCATCCTGCCTCCCTGTGGACAGTCCACTTTGAGCAGACATCAAATTATATCCCATATGCTGCCACCCAGGAAACTCATGGGCAAGAGACTATGAACTAGGATATTTCCAACGATCCCAATTAATAAATATTATTGAGCAGATCTAGACAAATGCAAACCCAGTTTGTTTAATCTCCATTCTAAACAGCAGAGCAGAGGAGGAGGGGGGCTAACAGCATTCAACAAGGGTAAAGGATAAACCCAGGTGAGTGCCTTCACAGGGGCAGATGTGAAGGCCGAACCTCTCCGTCTCATGCATTCTCATGGACAACTCTGGGGCTGCTCAATGGAAGGAAAAATTGCAGCACCGAGCATCTTCAGCCCTCTGGTGCCACCTGGAGCAATGCTGCACTGGATAGTGCTCCAATTGTTTGCCTTTAATTACAGCTTCAAAAGGGGCTGTCTGCTGCATCCATGAAACCGCTTTGCTGTTTCAGCCCCTGCTGGGGGGATTTGATAAGTCACCACCTCTACTCAGTGGTATTCCTCAGTTACACGTAGCACTTGGAAACAAATGGGCAATGCAATAAGCACAGGACTCAGGAGCCAAGGCACAGAGCACCCAGCAACTCACAACATGCAAGATACACAAGTCACTTAAAAATGAGAAAAGGGAAAAGGAGGCTGTGCTCATGTCCCAGGGAGCCCAAAGCTCTGGGCAGGAGCACAGCATCCTGCGGGAGGTACAACACACACAACACCAATGCCTGGACCACACACACACCAGGTACATGGACAGGCTCACCTTGACTCTCTAGCAGAGTCCAGCAGCAACAAGTTTTGTAGGAGTTGTTAAAGTGGGGCAAGAAGGAGGAAGGGAAAAACAAAAAGATAGAAAAATTTAGCTGATAACATGCTTTCCAAAGAAGGAGAACAGCTTTCTCCTTGCATTCGAGAAGAAATGCAGCAGAGCCCAGTGTGGTCTGTTCTTATACACAGAGCTACATGGTTCCCAAAAAAAATGGCCCGTGACTACAGGGTGGCAGGAAGGGAGGAATTTACGACCCACCCCTACTCCCCCCCGCCAGTATCCGACCAAGGGAACCAACCCATGGAGGGCTGCAGGAGCAAGGAGACAGGCTGCTTTACTGGGGGCACAGCTGTGTCCTGCCTCCTGCCAAAGGACTCTGAGCAAGGCAAGAGGGATCCCCCCCTCTGCGCTCTGATCAGGGCTGCCTCCTTCCTCTCCAAAGTGCCCAACAGATGTGCCGATGAGAGCTGTATTTGCAGACAGCACTGCTGGAGAGCTGCCCACCCATACCTGGCACTGCTGCTCGTACTCCAGGACAATCTCTGCAAAGCGCTCACTCTGGTTCGGGAGCTCTGGGCTGTGGGGCTCCATCTGGCCCAGCTGCACAAGCACAGGGAAACACTTCTCATCAAGGAAGTTATTACCTCTCCAAATAGAGAGGCAAAAGCTCTACTAAATCACCAGAGTCACGGTGCTACACCCATAGATTCAATGGAAGGGTTCCTATGGACACCTATGGGATGGGTCAGATGCAGAAAGAGGAGGAAAAACATTTTTCTTCATGTGTGAGAGACACCAAACTACAGGCAGGCTAGCTTTCCCAAAGTGGCTAACAAGATCACAGACTCATTTCTTTCCCCAGATCCATTTTACCAGGTGCCTTGCTGGAGTGGAAGACACTAAAACTAACCCTTTACTTCAGTACTTGTGAAAAAGAAAGCTTTCCTTTTCTGGAAACCAAACTCTAAAGTTCTCATTTGAAGAGTGCAGATTTGTAGAATTTTCTACATGTGCAAACTTTCCTTATCCTTTTTTTCAAACTTCAAAGGGCCTAAATTAAAAGCCACTATTTTTTCTTTCCAGGTTATCATTAATGTGCAGGAGAGTTCAAAGAGGGGGAGACCATAACAACTGACCCAAAATACACAAGATTTCATAGAAAAGGGTCAATCTTTTGATGAGTTCCTGAAAAGTTCCTATTTAACCGCAACAGATAAAGAAAGGCTACCTTGTCCTTCATAATGCAGTTGAGTTCTTTCTGCAGCTCCAACACCAGCTTCTCAGAGGCCACCAGTTTCTCAGCCATCTCCGTGACCTTGTTTTGCAGCCGTATGTTCTCCTGCAGACAAAAGGGAGAAGATTCTCGTGATGCTGTGGGTCCTCACATCACAGGACAGGTTCATCGGCCACGGGCCTTCAGAGCACATCAGCATGCCGAACGCTGCACAGCTTGCAGGAGACCCTGCTTTGGACAGCACACTGCTGATATATACCACGTGGGCTGGGGTTTGGCTCATCTCTCCAAAAGACAAATGTAGGAGTGAGTTTTGTAGAATAAGAGCTAGACAGGCCCACAGGCTCATCTCTACATCTGCTTCACAAAACTGTGATTTCCCTCACAGCCAACAAAGGCAGCAAGTCCTGAGCTATCTCCGTCTGCACTTCTACACTGAACAGCACTGGGAAAATCCCAGGCACAGGGACATCATCGTCTCTGCTTTTGGCATGGTCCCTGGCACAATTTTTGCCTCAGTCACCAGGAGTTCAGGTGTTACCAAGGGCCAAACCATTCCCAACAGAAAACATGGGGGTTTAATAATGTCATGGCAAGGGAACAAGCTCTGTATTTAATTTAATAGTATGGATGTGGCTGATGATTTTTCTGCATAAAACTCCTGTCCTTCCAAGCCAGAGCAACACAAACCATCCATCTTTGTCACCACCTCTGGTTTGCCTCCTCTGAAAAAGTGAAGATGTTTCACCCAGGGCAGTTTTACTTACCTTCACCGTATGGTTCAGTCTCCCTTGCAGGCTGGCCTCTTTGCCCTGGAGGAACTGTGTATCAGCCTCCAGCTTCACTTGGTGATTGATTGCTTGCTCCAAAAGCAGCTCTTTTGCCTCTATTTCTGCCTGAACATCCCTGGCGAAAAAAAGCAGCATGGTTGGGGCACCCGGAGCATGTTCTCAGATGGCCACAAGGTCCAGACACCCCCTCTCACCATGCACAAAGCAGAAGATGAGTGCTTGGTTGGACGGATGCTGGGACCGTAGGGGCGGGGGGGGAGGGGCGTGTCTTCAGGGACTTCTCTGCCATTGACACAATGGCAAAATAAGTGGGAGATTCATAAAGGGAGACTGGGATGGGAGGGAGAGGCTGCGGGCACCCACAGGAAAACCATTTTCCCTGCCCCACCAAAAGGACCTCTCCTACTTCAGCTTGCTCTGGGTGTGCTCGAGAGCGACGTACTGCTCGTCCAACTCCCTGCCAAGCTGTAGGCAGCATCTCTCCGCTTTCTCCAAGTCCAGCCTCGCCTTGTCCCTCTCCCTGGCGATCTGCCTCACCTGGATCCTGCAGACACAGCAAGCAGTGCATTAAGAGACATCTCACGCACCCCACAGAAGGGCCCTCCTCACAGGGAGCAGCACCTTTACCTGAGGCACTGCAGTTTGTACCCGTAGGAGGTAACAGCTGCATGCTGAAGCCCACTCCTGGGGACCATGAGTGTGTTGTCCAAAGCTGCAGGCAGTTCTGCTAGGCTCACCTGCTCCTCCGTGCTGCTACTCAGCCTCTGCAAGGACAGCACAGACTGAAATTACTTTCCCCCTCTTGTAACAGTGCCAACAGGACTTCTGTTGTTACACCATCTGACCACCCTCCAGTCTTTCAGAGATCCGCCCCCATCTCACAGATAGGTTTAGATCACATCCACCCCAGATCTTCCCCAGCCCTGGGGTGGCCAAACCCTGCCAACCCATCATGAACCTGACTGCAAGCATTTCTTCCACCCCGGACGGCTGCTTGCTGAAAGGCCTTGCTGCTCACTTTACCCACCACCACTGTACAAGGCAGCACCAGAGACCTTGACGATCTCTTCTAAGTTCTTCCAGGGCTCAGATGGCAATGACAAGTTCAGGCTTGGCAAATCTAGTGCCATTGCCGATGCTGGAGAAAAGATGTGGGCCCACACAGCTTAGCCGGAAGGACAGTGCTTCCCTGCGCACTCTCCTCTGATGCTGAGGAAAAAAGCAGTGGAGGTAAATCAGTGGGGCAAAATTGGCAGAGAAAAACTGACAGCTTTCAATACTGAAAGGAAACTCCAGGGACCCCATGAATATTGGAGAACATTCTAAAACAACCCCAAGCTGCCAGGAGGGAGATGTCCTGAGCTGACATTAAGGCAGCCACAAGGAGCAGGATGACAGGCACAGACTATGCACTTTGGTCTCCCTACTAACCCATGAAATCTCAGTATCCATAGAAAGACCAACGTGGAAAGTTATATAGCATCAGAGGGTCTTGTGAAAACTGTCATAAGGGGACTGCCAGCCAACATTTTGTTTGATCTAAAAGGTAAAACTGGGTTGAGATCAGCTTCAAAAGTAGATGAGATTCAGCCAAGCTGAACCAAAAAGCAGAACCCAGAAAGCTGATACAGAACTGGTAACATCTACAAGATCACCAATTTCATACCAGGTTTGGAGAAAGCCTATCCTCAGAGAACTGTTACCTCAAAGTCTTAAGCCAAAAGAACCTGAAACAATTCTTTTTTTCTTTTTTTTTTTTTTTTTTTTTTTGGAGCTGTTTTGCTCAGGATCCTGGCTTGAGCTGTCCTGGCTGTCAGGGTAATCGGCTAGTCACTTCTACCTTAGTGCATTAGCTCAGTTACTTCAAAAAAATTTGCAAATGCCTTGCCAGTCCTTGGAATTAAAAGCACTAAGGAGAAAGAAGTATTTTACATCAAACAAAGAAAACATGGATGAAGCTTGCTCCATGTACTAAAAAGGGGACAACCTGAGTCACAAGAGGTGCAGAGATGTCAGCGCTTCTGAAGCCAATGAACTGGGGTGATCTTTCCCCTCTGCTAGGATATGCATCCCTCTCCCTCCCGTAAAAAGATGAGGCTTGACAGCTGTCTGTTGTTCTGTATTATCATCCCACTCCACCTGCACAAGGTTTGCTCCTACTCAGGCAGCTCCCAAGAGAGCCTTTTGGTCACCATGCAGTGGGTGAAGTCCAGACCATACCCAAAAAATGACTGACAAGTGGAAAACTCTCCCCAAGTCACCACCCTCAGATGCCCAACTAATGTCTATTAAATCACCCCCTTGTGAAACAAAACATCTTGGCCTCAATTGTTCTCAGTAGAACCCATTCTTTAGCCTCCTTTTTGTGTGGAAACAGACGGAGAAACCTTTCTAAGTGTGACGGCTGGATTTGTGTCTGGATTCCCTGCAGGACGTTTTAGAAACATCAAACACAAATGAACTATCCTATGTAGGGAACTGGCAATGACTTACGATTCCGTATCCAAAGTTAATGGAAATCACCTCCAAGGAGCTGCAGATCAAGGCCATCAACCAGGACACTTTTTCAAAGAAATCTTTCTGCCTCTCAGCTCACCCCATGAAGTGCTGACAGTCTTGGCTGCTTGAGAGACATTGACGTACCTTGGAAAAAGGTGGTCATGTGGCTGAACAAGCCAAACTGCAGCTCCTCAAAGCTCACCCTGCCAGCTCCATCCTGCTCCAGTTTAGTGAATAAATCTTTGAGTTCCTAAAAAATGAGTGTAAGAGAAGAGAAATTCACCAGCTGCAGGAACACAGCTCGACGCATCCAAACAGCTTCTTAAAATAAATCCCATCTTTTTTAAAGTGCAAATGGAACATAATTAAAAAACTCTTTTGGAAAATTAACACTGCTCCAAGCACACACAAAGAAACAAACTCCTCTCCACAGAGTCTGAAATGTGAGCCCCAGTAAGTGGATGCAGACAGGTATAAAACCCACTTGAATCCTGCTTCAGAGAGATACAGTTGCCCTGTAATTTCATTTTGGAAATGGCAGGCTATTTGCAGAGACACACAGCAAAAGGACAAAATACAAGGGGAATAAGTTGCAACAAGGGAAACCTCGACTGGCCATAAGGAAAAATTTTCTTCCTCCTGAGTGCACTGCCCTGGGACAGGCCCAGAGAAGCTGTGGGGTCTCCATCCTGGGAGACACTCAAACGTAGACTTGGACAAGCCCTGAGCAACTTGGTGTAGCTTGAAAGTCAGTCCTGCTGTGAGGAGGACTAGCTCAGATGCCTCTAGAGTTCCCTTCCCACCTAACCCTGCCTCGGTCAAACACTACAGACCAGCTCCTCTCCAAGGGAAGCCATCTGTGTCCCCAAGGAAATGCAGCCGTCTGGGGTACACCAGCTCAGGATCAGTGCCTGCGGTCTACGGGAGGCAAAGCTTACTTTTGACAGTCACTTCCTTTGACTCTACAGATTCACTGCCCAGAACTCACTGCCCATCTGTCTCTCAACAAGCCAGCTCCCAGCCTTTCCCTGCTCACCTCCTTCCTCAGATCCTTCAGCCAAACGCTGGCTGAGAAAAGCCTTGCTTCCTGTGCCTACCTCCTCTGGGAGGGCCTGGACTTTAGCTTCAGCCATGTCCAAGGAAGGGCTGAGCACCTGCCGGGAGCTGCAGGCTAGGTCAGGCTTCCAGATGAAAACACAGCACACATCAGCCATCCTAAAAACAGCCTCCCCTCAACAATTTGTGAAACAATACTGTGAGGACCAAGCCTCCTGTATCTGTATTCATCCCTGTAAGGACAATGGAAGAGCACAGCCAATGTCACTGACACAAGGATGATGGGGACCAAGCAGCAGGACTCCCCTGTCACAAACTCAATCCAGGCATGTTAGCACCATGCCACGCTCCTACAATCCCCTGCAAATCCCAGAGAATCTGTACCATATCCTCTCCTGATGGCTTGCCAATACATTACACATGTAATGGAGGGAGGAGGGAGGCCATCACACCTTGTGCCTCCAGCGTCACATTCAGCTTTATCACTTTTAGCCTCTTTGTTTGCCTTCAGGCTCTGTAATAATAAGCAAAGAGCATCAGTCACAGTCTGCCCCAGGACAGGGGTCACACACCCCAAACCTGCCGGCTCCGCTCAAACATGCAGCTCCCGACACATCTGCTCACAACCGGAATGAGAACAACCCATGTGAAGCACTCAGCCTAACTCACCCAGGCACCCTCAGACACGCTGGGACTGGAAATGTTTGGGTTTTTAACAACTTAATTTTACCATGTCAAACATTTTAGCTCAGGACTCAGAAAAGAGCCTTTTCCCACAAAAGTTTAAGGGTTTGTTCAGAGATCAGCCAAGTATCCAGGGTACCCATGGCAGGAGGACGGTTAAATCTGCTTCTGTTCAAGGATGAAAAAAACATTGTAAGAGGAAGAGAAAAAGGGGAAAAGATGGAAGATGCAAACGCTGCCGAAATCCCAGATGGGAATGGAGGATAACAGGGTACAGCATGCCCACATCCAAACCCTCTGCCTCAAAAGCAAACCCAGAGATCCAGCTCTATGAAAACTGGATCCCAGCTGCTTGCATGACATGGACAGAGAAATGGAGAGGGCATTGGCTGTTGAAAGGCAGAACAAAGCATGGGTCCTTCTCTGGTCTCTGTTGAGAGCCTCTAAATCTCATTCAACTGCCTGGTCTGACCTCAGGTTTGCAAATCAACCTTTGCTTGACACCCCTGGGCTTGTAGAAGAGGTGATATGGTCTGACAGCAAGCCATCCTCATGTAACCAGAGATCAGAGCCCATCCACCTCATCTTCAAGCAACACGTTAAGCAGGGAACCAAATCCGCATTCCCCATGCGTAACCTCCATCTCTCTTTTCAAGGTGCTTTAAGAAGGATCTACGGCCTCACACGAGGCGAACAGGCCACGCAGGCGGCGGTGACGGTAGCCAGCCCACAGCACACTCTGCGGAGAGGCAGCTATCTGCAGGCCGCACCCCGCGCCTCGGCTGGAGGGGTGGCGTGGATGCTCCCCCCACACTTGCGCAGGCCCTTGGGCGCCGGTATCGGCACGACGCGGGCCCCCCAGCGCCCAAGGGCCTGCGGTGACCAAAACCTAGGCCGCACCGGCCCCACCACCCCGTCCCTCACTCACC